>NW_021836140.1:30000-47500 GCF_006345805.1 Octopus sinensis
TTAAAATCTAAAGCTTAATAAGTATAAAATATTGGTGAACAATTTCGGCAAAAAGTATATATTGACAAATATGATGCTATAAGGATTCATACCTACGCATATATCGCCATCAATTCAGTAACTGTTATCATATTCGTATGGCTTGAACAACACAGAACAATAGCGGTATAGATAGAGGCAAACTATCCATCCTCCTTAACATAATCCTCCACAGAGTTGTTTTGTGCTGTCACTATCACCAGCATCACTAACAACAACAACAATAACAAAGCAACAAAGGCAAGGATAACAACTGTTTAGAAAATATCTTTGTAATTCTTTATTGTTTTTTTTTTACGTTTTTGGGGATATGGCTTACATGTCTGTAAAGAAGTATTCAACAGATAATGGCAGTTTTGCTATTCATTGTGAATAGGTAGGACATATCTTTGTAAGTGCTCACATTGCTTTATTCCTAAATATAGTAGGCCACAAGTGCTTACTGCTGCAGCAAAATCGGAAGCTCTCTTGTCTATATAGATCTGAGATAATTTTCATATTGCCTGATTTCAGTTTCACAAAGGCAGATGGCAATGTCTCTCGATTGACATCATTTAACATATAATGGTGCATAACAAACAATCAAGCAAGGAAACAAAAATAACAATCTAAATAATGATAAAGATATTGGAATTGATTGAATCAATATGGCTTACTGTCAAAAAATGTCATTAAGGAAATATTTAATGTTAGAAAGGTTTTTTATTACGCTCCCAAAATTCAACAAAGAAGACAAGTATTTCAGTTTGCTACTGGTAGTATGGAATGAAGCTTTTAAGTAAATCGTTACGCATTACGAATTAAAAAATATTGTGTGTAGTTAATTCTAAAACTGTATTTAAAAGGGTGTTGCTGCTCTGCGACAGCAAACACTTATCTTTAAATTATATATTCGCACACTTGCATACAAGCATGTAGTTTGTGTAGGATGAGTTACTGCTATTAGAGTGTAGAAGATATATTAGCAATTCAGATACACGCAAAAGCTATTAACGTCATTTAATAATTTATTTAGTTCGTCGTATTATCTGCCACCTTGTCACTGACAGTTTCACAGCAACTGGTCTGAAACAAGTTTGTTGGCCAGTATATATAGGCCTCAAAGTTTAAAAAATACCGTTTTTCTCACCTGTATAGGTCTGTCATTCTGTTTGTCATTGCCTAATGTTCATTGCAGGTAGTTCATTTGAATTTTTGGTTGAAGTTTAAGTTTGTGGTATGTATACTCTCTTCTTTTCTTCTCCCAGTGCGGCACTTATTTCAGTGTGCTGTTGTATAGCTGAATCATAACTTAATGACTTTAAAGAGAATTTATCAGCCCATCACGGAAGAGAATAACTGTAGGAATGGTAGTAGTATTAGCAATACGTGTCAAAGTAACTTTGTGGCATGTATCATAAACTCACATATCAGCTACAAAGTCTGAAATATTGTATTCTGGATACGATGCCTGGAAGAAACATATACAGACTTCTCAAGATGCTACGTAGATGAAGTTTCCCGGAGGATTAACGAAAGAGTCAGCAGGTACTGGAACGGCAAAGACGAAGAAAGATCTAATTCCGTTTTCTCCCAACTCGTATTAGATTGTCATAATGGCTCCATAAGAAACTTAATTTAGATATTTTAACTATTCGTACGTCTGATACTTTATTAAGGCAGGTCACAGAGTCCGTCTACATACCAGTGTGTAAGTCTAACTTCTTCCACCAGTCCGAATGTGGTGACATCAGTACACTTCACGTAAGCGGTCTTCAGTTCTCATCCGTTATAAAAGATATGTTGCCAGAGACTCTCAATGGTTTACTGTTATACTGTTATATGACGCAGACATGGTGGTAAGAAGTTTGCTTCCTCAAGAAAATGATTGGGTTCAGTTCCATACATGGCACCTTGGGCAAGTATCTTCTACAACAGCCTTGAACTGACTAAAGCCTTAATGAAACTAAACGAAGCTCGTCGTACATATATATGCGTATGTGTGTGTTTGTATCTGTATTCGACCCTTGCCACCGCTAGACAACCGGTGTTGCTGTGTTTATGTAGCCGTAACTTAGCGGCTCGGCAAAAGTGACCGACAGAATAAGAATTAGGCTTAAAAAATAAGTACTGGGGTTGATTCAGTCGACTAAAAATGCTTCAAGGCGGTGCCCCAGCATGGCCACAGCCTAATGACTGAAACATGTAAAAGATAATATTTGTATATGCACAAACACGGGCACACACACACACACACATACACGCATATGTACAAATATACATATATACATATGCATACATATGAAATAATGTGTGCCCTAGTAATTAATGTGAAGTATTCATTATCGTAAGGTCGTGAGTTTCCATTCATGGACCAGGCGGTGCGTGTGTCCTTGAGCAAAGAATATAATTTATTTGTATGTGTATATATATATGTGTGTGTGTGTGTGTATGTGTGTGCGTGTGTGTCTGTGTGCGTGTGTGTCTGTGTGTGTGTGTATGGCGGGGAGCCAATACACTTTTCTCAAATGACCGAATCCACCTAGGTACTTCAGGGTTGTAAACTGTGTAAGTTTGCATGTATAAATAGGCTTATGGGTACATATACACGTGTGTGATTAGCCTTATAGATTGAACATTCGAATACTGTTCACCGATCATATATTTCTTATCAATTGTACATTGATCTTAGTTTAGCAATATAGATTATTATGTTCAGGAGGAGTACTACGTTCAATTTTTAAATGAGTGAAAGTTTTGAATTGAGTGTAAAATTTAAAACCATTTCAACATTTTGTTTTTGGTTGAAGTAATCATTTATCTTTTTTATGTTCTCGTGCATAAGAAGCTCGTCTTACAACCACGATTCCTTGCGTTACACCTTGTGCAAGAGTTTTCTAACCTCGGGTTGACCCGTGCCCTGAGAATGGAATTTGATAAGTGCAATTTGAAAGTCAGCATAAAATTAACTCATACTGAATTTCATGATTCAATACATAATAAATAGCTGATTAACTTAAATCAATTATTCATATTAAATTATTCATACATGCAATTTTTATCACAATTTTTTTCCTGATTTAATGATGAAAATGATAAAGATGAGGAGACGAAGAATAATATTCTACAACTATTACTACTTCCGCTATTTACATTTAAGTGCAGAATTTTTTCAGCTGTTAGCCATAACGCATAAGTGTGAAAATTTATTTTTTCAGTGCCATTACTAACTTTCATGAGAGTTCTGCTGCCGTTTCAACTTATAAGAATTTATTTAACTAATGATAATTTGAATAAGAGCTAACGCTATTTCCAGTCCGCAGCTGCAACTGACCGTGTTAAAGGAAACTCATCACTTTATATAAGTCATCCTATTTGCACCTTCTATTAAAAATGTTTGAGCAGCTTTACCAATCTATAGCCCGTTCTTTGTCACTGTTTCTATGATTGACAGGTACACTTTTCTGGAGGTCAGACTGTCATAAGAAATAACCAGTGATGAAATGCTTTAGACGGCACCACTGTTCCCTTGCTGGTATCTTTAGAAACTCCATATTTCAGATTCGAATATATTCAACGAAGACAAAAACGCCAACGAATTATAAAGGATATATTATCTGGATAATTTAATCTGTCCTAATCCAATTATCGGTAACTATGAAAAATTACTTGACACTTGTGAAATGGTTAGTTATTCTAAAGGAAGTAAATGTTTCAATTCAAAATTCATAGGAGTTTCGGATAAGTTTAATTATTGGGAGACACGTAGAACCTAATGTTTTGTGTTTGGCCCTTCATCTGCAAGTGAGCACCAGAATGGAGTAAGGAGTAAGGCTTAGAGAGAGAGAGGTCATGTGAGAGAATCAGTTATGTTAGGGACGATGTGAATTAAATGAGTTGGAGAGCAAAAGATTAGAGAGGGTAAGTAGAAAGAACCAGAGCCACGAATACGACAAAATGAAAGGTGAGAAGTTCAAATAAACGGCGAAGTCGCGAAAAATAAGTAGAGAGAGAGAGAGAGAGAGAGAGAGAGAGAGAGAGAGAGAGAGAGAGAGAGAGAGAGAGAGAGAGAGAGGGAGGAAGGTTTCTTTTCATCCAGCGACTATGTACAAGATCCTTCATCATCTCGTTTATCATACTTACTATACTGCTTCCAGGAATAGCTTTGTTATTCAATAAATTTTCGGGATGAAATTAGCGAATAAGTAAACTACCAGCATGGAAGACACATTAAAGTTTATACTGCATGCCAAATAAAACCTAGGTGTGTATACATTATGCATGCATATGTGCCTAATTATGCACACATATAATATATATATATATATATATATATATATATATATATATATATATATATATATATATATATATATATTATATATATATATATATATATATATTAATACTTCAAATATACCGTAAATGGTCCTTTTACATACCGAATACTGCTTGGTCGAATTGATTAACAATTAATTAATTCTACCCTTTTTTACTGACAATATAATGATTTCTCTCCAAGAATTTGAACTACAGTTTTCGCCTCTGTAGAAATGCACTACTCTATGACTCACGTGGGTGGACAGGGAGAATAATAGATCTCATTTGTATTTTTGGATTCGCTAGTACTGGGTGTCCAGCATAGTTTGTCCGATGTTACAGATATCGGATGGGTATGTTTGGTTCTTAGTATTTTCAAATCCAAATCAGAAGAAATCTCTGAGCTGATGAAGGAAAAGTGGCGTTTAACCCACGAATCCAGAAACAGGCTGTTCTCGGGTATCTTATATGGATGTGATCTTTCATTGTTTTTCCCTTATACCTATGTGAGTTATTTTCTGAGTATGCATTGTCTGGAGACTTTTACTTGCAGTTGAAGAAATAGCCAAATTTTTGGCTGCTATTTCTGAAAAGTTCGGTGTGCGGTAAAGTGATTTTTTTTACTTTACCATATTTTTATAAATTAATACTATATATATATAGATAGATAGATAGATAGATAGATAGATAGATAGATAGATAGATAGATAGATAGATAGATAGATAGATAGATAGATAGATAGATATACGGGTGTGTGTGATTGTGTATAGAAGAATATATTAATAAAAGGAATTCGAACCTTGTCTGATTTTCACGTTTTATTTACAATCTTATAATGATATAATATAAGATAATATAATATAATAAAATAAAATATAGAATGCTAAATGTTCATTCTGATTGAACTAGTACTTTCATGCATTAAATTCTGCAATCTTCAGGTTCATGTAGTAGTGGTGACAGTCATGCTTCACAATTTTTGACTGTATATATATGACTATATATATATGAGGAGCAGAAGTGTAGTCTATAAATGCTTATCAATATAGGATTCCATTATAGGGACAACACTTCTGCGAAACGATCGTGAGATGCTTTAAAAATTTAATTCGAAACTTTTAAATTGCCATATGTATTATTATATATTATATATTCATACTTATACATATTTACATATAATTTTATATATATTTATATTTTTAATACAACAATTATTCTACACACGTATATATCTGTCGGAAGAATTCTCTGATATTGATTTCCTGATATTAAGAATATATTATATGGTATATATATATATATATAATGTACATACGCAATACACATATATATAACACATGTATGCCTTTACGAATAATAAGAGAGCACCTACAGTTGACCTGACAGAAATAGAAGAAAAGAAGGACACAAAGAATGTTTTCCGAAATGCATTCTTGGAAAAATACGAAATGGTTATAGATGGGACGCTTTAATCATAAGTCATCTGGATCAGGTCTGACCAGCAACTAAACAATACAATAACGATGCATATTCTGTAAGGCGTGTGTCATTTTCTAGTAATATGGGCTTCAAAACAGAATTACTTTCAATTACTAATTGTAATATACAAAAAAACGTAAGTGACGTAGTCGAATACTCCAAAATTATTGGCATGATTCTTCTTTAACTTATCACGTTTCTAACTCAAAACCTATTACACTAGTACAGTCAGACTTTGTTATTATCATTGTTGAAACTGATGAATATTTGTCTTACCTGAGAGTAACTGAGATCTCTGCAGATTCATGATCAACTGAAACTTCAGTTTATACAATAGATCCTCAACGCTTCTTTATTTTTCAACAGTATCTTAACTTTAATTATTTTCTGTTTGCTCTGGTTTCATAATGCCTGAATACTTCCCTTTCTAGTTTACATAATACTCTATTTGATACGACTAAGATATATCACTTCAATGTTCATTGTATTTATTTTTGTTTTCAACAATAAAACTTCAAAGAATTGTTACAGAGCTAATCATCAGTCATTTAATCCCTGGTTTACTTTAATGATATCTTTTCGTTTTTAAACACTATTATTCGCTGAATCTCTCATCAGATTTTATTTTATCTAAGATATGTTTCCTGCAGCTTGTGTGAACTTTAAAGGACATGTATAGATTCTGGAAGCCAGAAACTTCCTTATTAACTTACCTTTGTTTGATATAATGTGTACAATTTTCTTGTCAGAATTATCTAGTAATCCATATTATATAATTTCTATAATACTCTTAACTGCAAGATTTATTCAAAATCTAATTCAGGAGAAAACAAACAGTTTTACAAATTTTAATCCGTCGTTGCTTAGACTCCAAATTACTTTACTACTAAATTAATAACGCGATACGAAACTGAAAAGTGAGATAATTCTATACTTTAATTTTAAATATTTCACTTTCTTCAAGTTAAATTTCAAATTTCATGTCGGAGTAGGTGACGGATGGAAGCTCTTTTTCTAGCGTTAATTCTATTCCACAAAGTCTTCGATTTACGCCTTTCGTTTGGTGAATCTTAAAAACAATTCCACACCAGCAGACCTTTTTTTATATTTATCATTCTTATATTTATTCCTCAATCCTTTCCTGTATGCAGTCGTGGAAGCTTTTTTCATAGAATTTATGGAATTGAAGATGAGCGATACTTTTACTTACAGTAAGGAGTTTTTAGGAAGTGATTCTGCTGCTCCTTTTTTGATCTCTTCCAGGATGTTACTCTGTAGTATTTGTAAGTGAATCATATATCTCCATCTTTAGTTTCGTTTTGGATCTGTGCTTGTGGTGGCTCAATCTTGGCACGTACTTTTTCAGCAGCATAATCTCATTGAACTTGATGTTTTTCATCTTCTGTTCTTAAAATTATTATTATTAATATTATTATTATTATTATTATTATTATTATTATTATTATTATATTATTATTATTATTATTATTGAGTGAGAGAGCAGTGCATGCCATCAAAGTGACACTGGGGTAAAATATACGAAGCCCAGTATACCCATCATGACTACCCGTCTGATAAGGGTACTCTAGGCACATGCATCACAACCATATGTGCACGACATGGTGATCTCATATCAAGATAAACAGCACATGACCTTGCAGGTGGGGCCCAGTTAGAATTTTCTTCTGGTCGAGTAACTCATCCCGCTCAAAACGTCCCTGAATAAGGGTTGTTTAAGTATGTTGAACGAAAAACCCATTTTTCGAGAGGCGAATTATTCAAACCCCAAAGCATCCCTCTCAATACATGGCTGTGATGCTCCCCCACTATTTCTGATCGTGATCAGAGATGCACATATCGCCAGCCACTAAGGAACATGCAAATCTGTAGTATTGAGCAGAATATTTGCTCTAGCCCATCTTTTATACCAAGACAAAACAATGTACATGATAACACTTCCAATCAGTTAAGATCAGAAGCCACTTATTATTATTATCGACATCATAATCATCATCATCATCATCATCATTATTATTATTATTATTATTATTATTATTATTATTATTATTATTATTAGTAGTAGTAGTAGTAGTAGTAGTAGTAGTAGTAGTAGTAGTAGTAGTAGTAGTAGTAGTATCATTATCATTATTATTATTATTATTATTATTATTATTATTATTATTATTATTATTATTATTATTATTGTGGCACTGGGCAAAATACATAGCTGCATTTCAGCCGTCTTTACATTCTGAGTTCAAATTCCACCAAAGTTGACTTGCCTTTCATCTTTTGGGGTTGATAAAATTAGCACCATTGAAGACTGGGATCGACTAACTCCCTTCCTCAACATTTCAGGCCTTATACCTTATAGTAGATAATATTATTACTAATACTTATAACAATGATGCATAGTCACAAATTTTAAGGGAAGAGTGCAGTCAACTGACCGAACCAGTATTTCGCTTCTACTTGATCATATTGAGAGATGATTGGTAAATCCACTTCCAGTGAGATTTCAATTTAGAAGATAATGAACATGTCTACTGCACAATATTTTATCTAGTGCTCTATCAATTCTCCATTCTACCTTCCTTGTGATAATAATATTTATTTCTTATAAGAACATTATATCTCTTTTACTTGTTTCAGTCACGTGACTATGGCCATGCTGGAGTACCGCCTTTAGTCAAGCAAATCGACCCCAGGACTTGTTCTTTGTAAGCCTATTGGTTTATTTTGCCAAACCGCTAAGTTACGGAGACGTAAACACATCAGCATCGGTTGTCAAGCAATGTTGGGTAGACAAACACAGATATACACACACACACACACACATATATATATATATATATATATATATATATATATATATAGGCGCAGGAGTGGCTGTGTGGTAAGTATCTTGCTAACCAACCACATGGTTCCGGGTTCAGTCCCACTGCGTGGCATCTTGGGCAAGTGTCTTCTGCTATAGCCCCGGGCCGACCAATGCCTTGTGAGTGGATTTGGTAGACGGAAATTGAAAGAAGCCTGTCGTATATAAGTATATATATGTGTGTATGTGTGTGTGTTTGTCCCCCTAGCATTGCTTGACAACCGGTGCTGGGGTGTTTACGTCCCCGTCACTTAGCGGTTCGGCAAAAGAGACCGATAAAATAAGTACTGGGCTTACAAAGAATAAGTCCCGGGGTCGATTTGCTCGACTAAAGGCCGCAGTCAAATGACTGAAACAAGTAAAAGAGAGTAAAGAGTTTATACATGTATACGACGGACCTCTTTCAGTTTCCGTCTACCAAATCCACTCACGAGGCTTTGGTCGACCCGAGGCTTTGGTAAGCAAGCTACTTACCACACAGTCACTCCTACGCCTATGTGCAATTATTCTTTTTTTTCTACTCTAGGCACAAGGCCCGAAATTTGGGGGAGGGGGCCAGTCGATTAGATCGACCCCAGTACGCACCTGGTATTTAATTTATCGACCCGTAAGGATGAAAGGCAAAGTCGATCTCGGTGGAATTTGAACTCAGAACATAAAGACAGACGAAATAATTCTAAGCATTTTGCTCGGTGTGCTAACGATTCTTATTTCTTTGTTGCCCACAAGGGGCTAAACATAGAAGGGACAAACAAGGACAGACAAAGGGATTAAGTCGATTACATCTCGACTCCAGTGCGTAACTGGTACTTAATTTATCGACCCCCAAAAGAATGAAAGGCAAAGTAAGACCTCAGCGGAATTTGAACTCAGAACATAAAGACTGACGAAATACTGCTAAGCATTTCGCCTAGTGTGCTAACATTTATTTCTTAATTGCCCATAAGGGGCTAAACACAGAGGGGACAAACAAGGACAGAGAAAGCGATTAAGTCGATTACATCTCGACCCCAGTGCGTAACTGGTACTTAATTTATCGACGCCAAAAGGATGAAAGGCAAAGTAGGACCTCAGCGGAATTTGAACTCAGAACATAAAGACTGACGAAATACTGCTAAGCATTTCGCCTAGTGTGCTAACATTTATTTCTTAATTGCCCATAAGGGGCTAAACACAGAGGGGACAAACAAGGACAGACAAAGCGATTAAGTCGATTACATCTCGACCCCAGTGCGTAACTGGTACTTAATTTATCGACCCCAAAAAGATGAAAGGCAAAGTAGGACCTCAGCGGAATTTGAACTCAGAACGTAACGGCAGACGAAATACTGCTAAGCATTTCGCCCGGCGTGCTAACGTTTTCTGCCAGCCAGCTCGCTGCCTCAATGTGTGCACTTATTACAATACAATACAATACTCTCTGTGCAAGACATAACATATATTTAGTTAAAGCTGATTTGTTATTTATGCTTACAATTGAAATCCACTGGCAACCAAATTTAAATCCCATCCCATCCTCAGTCTTTCTCTTCCTGTCTCCCTCTCCCTCCCTCTCTCTCCCTCCCTCTCTCTCTCTCTCTGTTACTAACCAGCATTAATATACAAGTATTGAATTGAAGTATGTCTTCAAATGGCTTTATAAATACATTGATGTACAAGATTTATTTGATGGTTGATAATAATCGAAGGTGTAATTACCTTCCATTCCATTGAAGACAAAATCTTGCTACTTTATATATATATTTTTTTTTTGCTTGTTTTTGTTTTCGTTGTTAGATTGTTTTATTTCCTTGCTATTAATATGTATATAATGTTTCATGACAACAATAAACAGCAAGGTACTACCGCTATAGAAAATGAAATATATATAAATGGTTACAAATTACACAGATAGATTATCCAAATTGAAATGATATTATAATTGGCAGCTTCTGGACAGAATAATGATTAACATTATTAGAACTACAGTAATCACTGCTTCCAACACTCTTTTACCCAACTCTGCAATCTATAGTTTCTATCTCTGGTGTTTTCAGATCTTTATCAATTTTCATCATATTCATTAATATTTATTGCTATTCCTTTTTAATGCCCTATTTAAAGCACATAAGGACGGAGAACCAAAGTGAATAAAAATTATCTGGTTTTCAATTGCATCCTTCAGTGAACAATTAACTTATCAAAGAAAGAAAATCTGTTTTAAGAATGGCTTATCAAATATTAGGAGTTAAAATGACATAATGTATCAAAGAAATTTCTAGCATTTATTGTAAAAAGTAAAAACCAAAATAAATATTTGCTTTACTTAATGGTAAATCTCAAGGTATTTGCTTTTTGACAGAAACCAGAATGCTGTTTGCTAAACCTGAAATTCAGAATGCAATTTTCTAGACTTAAACTATTTACTTTTTCTACCTAATGTTGCTTGCTAGCCAATAATTTAAAATTAATTTGAAAGATGACAGAAATTAGTTGCTTTCTCATCTTCTATGCCATCATCACCAAACATCAGATGCCACAACTGATTTACTGGCATTAGTTAGAACATCTATTTTCAAATGATTTCATCAGTGTGTTTATCAAATGTCTTTGTCAATAAATGTACTTTAATGAAGTACAGACAAATATGGTAATCATTTTTAAGGAAATTGTAAATGGGAATTTTGCTTTAATGGTATCATTTTCCTTAGTCCTCAATAGCCTTTTTGATCATCCTTATGATAGTTTACTTAAGAAAGATGAGCTGCATCATGGAATAAGATACATCATAGAATAATGATTCATCATAAAATAAGATACATCATAGAATAACGATGAATCATAGAATAATGATGCATCATGGGATAAGACATCATAGAATAATGAGGCATTATTGGATAAGGTACATCATAGAATAATGTTGCATCATGAAATAAGATACATCATGGAATAAGTATGAATCATAGAATAAGCTACATCGTAGAATAATGATGCATCATGGGATAGGAAATCATAGAATAATGATGCATCATTGGATAAGGTACATCATAGAATAATGTTGCATCATGAAATAAGATACATCATGGAATAATGAGACATCTTAGGTGAGTGATGCACCATGTGTCAAGAACTTAGATTCACTGCTAAACTGTCATTTGATTTTCAGGTGGAGTACTTTATTCTGGATTGCTTTAGTTTTTAAGGATTGATAGCAGATCAAAATGAAAACTTTCGGTCTTAGACTTGAGGCTATCATTCAGTTTTAGACCATCATACTTTGTTTGATTTGGATTGCTGATTACATACAACCATGAAGAGCATAGCAGCTTGTTTATTATTAAATTCCTCATGCAAAGATCTCTACTACTAAATGCAAATCTTCTACAGTCAATAGCAATTCCAGCCACCTCTATTACAAACATTTTAGTATATTCCTGTTCATATCGGCTAAAATTTTGTTTGATCACAACTGATTGCACAATCTGCATCAATTGAATAGACTTCTGGAACAGAGTAAATCAATCCTTCACACATATTAAACAGAATATGAGGAATTTATTTGAATACAAGTTGTTTTATCATACTTACTAAAAGCTTTATATTCAACCTGGCTTCACATCAATGCACAATTTGTTAGAATCATCAAATAATTAACATCCTTGCCATCATTTCCCCACCCTCATTCCTATCAGTAGAAGCACCATTGTTAGTATTTTCCAGATATTGTGAAAGGCATTGCCATCATCGTTCCCAACACATATTGTCATCATAATTGTCTCACTAATTCTAACCTGTGCTTCTATTATGTTAGCTCAGCCTTTGTTTATTTCATCCACTTCTATTAGTCACAATTGATCCCAATGTTCTATACATTACTTGCGTATTTTCTAAACCATTATCTGAATGACAACCCCAATCTACTGAAATTGTATGGTATTTCTTCATATGGCTCTCACTAAATTTCTGTATTTGTTCATTTTTCCAGAATCGAAGTGAGCCAATAAGCAAGATTCTATGTGCTTGCACAACCTGCTAGAAATAGCAGTAAATCTCCTTAAATCACATTTTACTGATTTAACAAAAAGTCATTTGTGATGTTGTCTTACATGCACAAAAGACTGGGGTGGTTATATCTGCAATATTTTTGATCGTGAATCTACTTGCTCAAGGACCTGGGACAAACAGCTGCACTAACTAGACTCCCTCATAATAATGCCAAAACCCCCCAATTTTCTAAATGTCTTATTCCTATTTGTTTACTACCCATAAGGTGCTAAACACAGAGAGGACAAACAAGGGCAGACTAACGGATTAAATCGATTATATCGCCCCCAGTGTGTAACTGGTACTTAATTTATCGACCCTGAAAGGATGAAAGGCTAAGTCGGCCTCGGCGGAATTTGAACTCAGAACGTAATGGCAGACGAAATACCACTAAACATTTCGCCCGGCATACTAACGTTTCTGCCAGCTCGCCGCCTTTAAATGTCTTATTCCTGTAAAGGCTTATAACTTCGTTCATACCATCTATTCTTTTAAATATGAAAGAAACATTTGTAAAAGCTGACAGTATTTTCTGGAAAATCTTTTGTTCCAATAGATTGATCAAATTTATCATTAAATATAGAAAACAAGAAATATGACGAATGGCAACTTCAGCATTTTGCAAAGGAAATAATTACCACTTTGCTTTTTACCTCAAATAAATGTTCTGTTCAAAGAATATTTTACACAAGGGAGTTTTTATAAATAAACTTTCAGTATTTTAACTGAAAATTCATGTGGTTGAATTCACAATTTAATCAAATTTACATGTAGAACAAAACAGTGTTAAGAAATGAACAAAGAAAGAGAATGAAATGTTTCCTTCTTTGCTGTAAGAAACGTTGCAATTTACATTGCAAGCAAACAAATATTGAGTTAATATTTTCATAAGAAAGTTTGTGTCACTATTTCAGTAAGTTATGATAAATATTACAGTATATATTGTAAAGAATAAGAAAACTATTGCCATATTGGTATTGGAATACTATTGTCAAGAGACAAGTGGACATTTATGCATGAATTAATTTGATATGGTGTATAAATATAACTACACAGTTCTTGACAAGGGCAGGTCATTTACTTCATTCTTGTCATTGATATACTGGTGCTTGTAGATAAGAGTTAATCTGTCATTACAACAATATTGTAAGCTACATAACAGACTATCATTTATTCTTTTAGATTAACACTTAGCTGTAATATTTCCATTTTAGCTTGCTTTCTATTTTCTTTCTCAGTATCTCAATGTAGTTCTGGAAGTAAGATTTGAACTCCTAAATAAACAAGAAAGCATATATTACCCATTTAATAATACCTTTATATTTCGTTTTGGGGATTTGGTTTGCAAGATTCTTTATATGAGTTCGTGTGTTGAAGCATAGTCTGTTGTGTCTGGGGAGAGTCATTTTCTTTTTGTGCCTTATAATGTAAAATTTCCACTTTTTTGGTGCTCTCCTTTCTGAGCGGCTTGATTGGTATTAAATCAACACATGTGACCGCCTGGCCCAGAGAGCCTTGGTTGTAGCAGAAACGACTGGCAGACGACATGGCAAACAGACATGGTAAAATTTCCACTTTTTTCTTATTTTTATTTTCCTAAAATTTTCGTTGCATCTTACAACGAAAAGTTTAGGAAAATAAAAATAACAAAAAAGTGGAAATTTTACTGGTGAGTGTGTTAAATTATAAGGCACAAAAAGAAAATGACTCTCCCCAGACACAACAGAATACCTTTATAGTTATTCAGAAACTGTAGATTCTAACATAACAAGACACACAATAACCACAAGATGATGATTTAATAGGCACAGTCATGCCCATGTGGTTGAGAAGCTCACCTTGAACCCATATAGTTTTGTGTTCAGTTCTACTGCTCTGCACCTTGAACAAGTGACTTCTACTACAGTTCCAGGCCAGCCAATAGCTTGTGAGCGAATTTTATTGACAAACATTGTATAGAAGCCTATCATACCCACATACATATCATATCAAGGTTCTGTGAATAAAGACAGTGACCCGAGAATATAATGCCAGATTTAGAAAAATATGGCAGTCGAAACTCTTTTCTTACAAGACAATATCTCACAATGCATCTGCAGCACCAGTGTTAATTCCAATAATTGGGGTACTTTATCGGTCTGTAGAAGAGATCCACTTCATAGACGTTAAAACCAGCATGATACTGACATCAACCAGAAATTTCCACAGAAATAGTGATATCAACGGGCTCTACTGAAGAGGGGATAAAGGAAATAGAGTCTTGATATTAGTGCAGACATCCTTCAAATAAGCAACAACAGCAAAAATAAATACATTAACTTAGTGCTGAAAAATGAAGGGAACTATATCTTACTTGTTGGCAGTGAGCTGATATAAAATATTTAACGAAAGAAACTAATGTGGCTGGTAGATGTTGGCTACTATTGTTAGTTGAGCTAATTTGCTAACTGCTAGAAGCTGTATCTGATTACTGAAGTTAAGAGCTGACTGTTATTTCTAGCGTCGGAGGTCAACAGTTGTGCATAGAAGAAAGCGACGAAATCTGGTGAGATTTACACAAACTTTATCTCTGGTTGAGAGAGGCTGAATGTGATTGTGTTTGGTTTAACGGATAGAAATAGTACTACGACAAATGTTTAGAGACTAAATGTTATTGAAATAGTATTAAGATAAAAGTTGAGAGAGTTTGAGTGATATTATAACTGAAATAGTATCAGAAAAGTTACTGCTAGTCATTGTATTACCGGGGATAGTTTGTCATGGTGATATCAGCTAGGTTCAGCCGCTGCTCATGTCTGTTCGCCATGTCGTCTGCCAGTCGTCTCTGCTACAACCAAGGCTCTCTGAGTCGGGTGGTCACATGTGTTGATTTAATAGCGATCGAGAGGCTCAGAAGGGTGAGCACCAAAAATTGATATCAGTCGCTGGAGCCATTTTCCACATGAAGTCGCAATTGGCCAGATACCTGTTGATCAAGTGGGCAATATTCCAGTGAATCTCAACATTCTGGTGAATGATGAATATTCTCACTACTTTAATAAGCAAG
Organism: Octopus sinensis; assembly: GCF_006345805.1. NCBI lineage: Eukaryota > Metazoa > Mollusca > Cephalopoda > Octopoda > Octopodidae > Octopus > Octopus sinensis. Next base: position 45,766 of record NW_021836140.1, read on the forward strand.
GATTGTAAAAGAAGATGGGTATTCGCATATGTAGAATATCCTTCTAATTTAGTGACAAAAATAAGACAAGTCTTTTCGGACATGAGAAAAACGTATAAAAATTTATTTTCTAAAGTTTCAAAAATCAGACAAACTAGAAACTGGAACTAAATTTTAAATTTTTGGCAAATCAGCCGATGGAAAAAGTGACTGACCAGTACGTGATCAATTCATGAAAAGAATGGGTAGCTTGAGAAAGAGGAAGAAGGTACTTTGATGCCTTGTGAAGTAGGAGAGAATGTAAGTTGGGAAAGCACTGGTGTGTTCAGAGAAAGATAGAAAGTGTGAAAGAGATAAATAGATAGATAGATAGATAGATAGATAGATAGATAGATAGATAGATAGATAGATAGATAGATAGACGGACAGATAGATAGATAGATAGATAGATAGATAGATAGATAGATAGATAGATAGATTGATAGATAGATAGATAGATAGATAGATAGATAGATAGATAGATAGATAGATAGATAGATAGATAGATAGATAGAATAGAATAGAATAGATAGATATAGAGCGAGGGAAGTGTGTATGAGTTAGTGTCTGACTGACAGAGCTGTTTCAGAAGAATAAAAAACAGAGTTGGGAATGATGAAACGAAAAGAGGAATAGATAAAATGTTAGAGATAAATAGGTATAAAGTAGGAAGCAAAGTAGAAAAATGCAATGATAGAAAGATAAATGGATGCAAGCATTGAAAGAAAAGTACGTATAAGGAGAGAAAAAATGACAAAGATAATTATCTAGTGAAAATGCTCGATAGAGAAAGCTATAGAAAAGTAAGTGTAAAGAAATAAGAATAAATAGGTTGGTAGATGTGTAGAGACAGAAAGATAGATAGGGAGCGATAGAGAAACGATAGATAGGAAGATAGATTGATATAGAGAATGAGGGGGAAAATAGAAAGATTAACAGAGATCGTACGAACGGAGGAAGGATAATGCGCGTTTTGACCTCGCGAAAAGGACTGATTTTAACGAACCAGGAAATGAGAAATAACCGGACTGATCGATTCAGAAAAAAGAATAGGTAGTTGGGAAAACAGGAAGGTTACATGGTGCCTTTTGAGAGGAGAGAGAAAAAGGGTATCAGTGGGTTGAGAGAAAGATAACGAGTGAGAGAGAGAGGAAGGATTATTGCAGAGATAAAACAGAGTAGGGAGTGGAGTGAAACGAAAAGCGTCATGGAAGGATGAGTAGATGGGTAAATAGAGAGAAGACTAAATGGATGTAACTGTAGAGTGAAAGGCATAAAACGATAGAGATTAAATATATATATATATATATATATATGTATATATATATATAAGAAATATTGAATTTCTAAATCTCTCGTAGAGACATGTACGGTGGTGGGGCGATAGAATGGTTGTATACTGTCAATCTAACAAGAACGTGAGAGTAGGAGGTACACCACCGTTGTATAGCCCTAGGAGGCATCGAACGCCTCCTGACAGCTTCGACACATGTATATAAGGACACAGGAAAAAAATGTGTCGAAGCTGTCAGGAGGCGTTCGATGCCTCCTAGGGCTATACAACGGTGGTGTACCCCCTACTGTCACGTTCTTGTTAGATTGACAGTATACAACCATTGTATATATATATATATATATATATATAGTAATCACTTGACTATCGTAGGTGTTACGTTCCAAACCACCCCATGATTGGTAAAAATCTGCAAAGTAGAAT
>NW_021836140.1:52500-90563 GCF_006345805.1 Octopus sinensis
CGGGAGTGGGCTCACAATCTACTGTGGATGCCTTGAACATAGATCGGCAATCAGTCACCTTATCAAGAAGGCAAAGACGAATAACACCACATTCTCAGTTGTAACATTAGATTTCGCTAAAGCCAACTCGAATGTGCCCCACCAGTTAATTTATAATATATTGCAGCACCATCAAGTACTAACAGCAGTAGATCAAGCACGCAATGTTGCACATGGAGCCACTGAAAATGGGATTCACAGCAGGAAATTTCACTACCAGATGGCAGAGTTTGATAAATGGCATTAGGGCGGGGTAAGCATTATCCGTGAACTTATTAGTAGTGGCCATGAACCTACTGCTAGACACAGGAAGAAAACATTCGATAGAACCAGAAATTGGCGTCAACAGAATGTATCCGGTCTCAAAGATCTTCATAGATTACAGATCTCTCATAACACAATCTGTCTAAAGGACGCTGTGGATTCTGAGCTCGATGGAAAAGGTAGCCGTACGGCCATGTATCAATTTCTGTTGAAAAGAAAGACGAATGGAAGTGATACTATTAAAGACTATTAAGTGAGAAGAATGCTCGGGAGAAAGAGGTTTTTACCAACGTGGAGCAGAGGAACCCGCTATTCCAGTTGACCGCAGTATAACAAGTAAAGAAATTAAACTTATGAAAAGTACAGGAAACCACTGGACTATCATGTATTTCTACTGAAATGCTTAAGGTATCTGGTGGCGTAGGATACGGTCTAGCTATCTGTATGGTCATGCAAGTTTTACCGGAAAATGTTTTACCCAATGACTTTCGTAGCAACACTGTAGCCAACTGAAGGGTAAAGAAAAAGGCTTAGGGAAAAGTAATTCCAAAGGTATAACATTACTAGTCTAGGTCATAAAAGTTACTGATAAATTCAATACTCAATTATGATAAGAATTAGTGTAGATGATATGTAGTTCAGTTTAATGCCAAGAAGTACAAGTGAAGTTCAGTTCTTGTTGTGACAACTTCAGACGTATTTTGCTAAAGGTAAACCACTATACTTGATAAGTTAGTTTATATTTTAAATCAAATTTACTGATAGAGAAACTTAATGCTAAATTAGTGTCAAATTTATTAGGAATTTCTTCTTAACTCAGTCACCATATTTCCCCCAACGGCTTACTCAATCAGAAAGATAAGCATTTCACTTTAAATAAGAAAGCAGGTGAAAAGATTCTTTAAATCAGAAGTTGTACTCAAATAGTGATGGAAGCACTCCGTCGGTTACGACGACGAGGGTTCCGGTTGATCCGATCAACGGAACAGCCTGCTCGTGAAATTAACGTAGTTCTCGGGGATATTCAGCGTGATACAGAGAGTGACAAGGCCGGCCCTTTGAAATACAGGTACAACAGAAACAGGAAGTAAGAGTAAGTTGTGGTGAAAGAGTACAGCAGGAATCACCACCATCCCCTGCCGGAGCCTCGTGGAACTTTTAGGTGTTTTCGCTCAATAAACACTCACAACGCCCGGTCTGGGAATCGAAACCGCGATCCTATGACCGCGAGTCCGCTGCCCTAACCACTGGGCCATTGCGCCTCCACACTCAAATAGTAAGCTATCATTGTTAAATTCTTGGTAACAGCAACTTTATATATACGCCCAAAGGTCAGAAAACAAATTCAAAATATTTGGTACAGGAGTGGAAATGCACAGAGTTTGAAAGGAAAAGGAAAACAGAAAAATATATAAGAAATATTGAATTTCTAAATCTCTCGTAGAGACATGTACGGTGGTGGGGCGATAGAATGGTTGTATACTGTCAATCTAACAAGAACGTGACAGTAGGGGGTACACCACCGCTGTATAGCCCTAGGAGGCATCGAACGCCTCCTGATAGCTTTGACACAGTTTTTCCCTTACGAAGGGGAGACAAACACCCCCGGCTGCCGGAACTGCAAAATATATTAAAAACTAAAACGATTAAAAAACAATCAATTAGTGAATTAAAACAGTGTGATTAAACCAAAGCTAAAAATAAAGGAATAAAATCAGTAATCAGTCCAATGGGAAAAAATCAAGGAAATTAGCTTGGAAGGTTTTAACTCCACTTGTTAAATTAACTAAAATAAAACACTGGAAAATTTTATTTTTTCATTAGTCTACGTGCTAAATTATTTATGCGTGTATGTGTGTCTACACATACATACAGACACATATATGTTTGGAATTTAAATGCATGATTTTACGTGGTTGTTTGTTTTTAGAAATATAATAAATAAAATAAATGCGCCCTTTTAAAGCCTAGCCAGGCTCATGGGCCCGGTTTCCCGGTTTCAATGGTGTATGTGTGTCCCCAGCTGGACAGGACGCCACTCCATCGCATTTTTGCCAGCTGAGTGGACTGGAGTAACGTGAAATGAAGTGTTTTGCTCAAGAACACAACACGTCACCTTGTCCAGGAATCGAAACCACAATGTTACGATCATGATGTTGACACCCTAACCACTAAGCCACGTGTCTCCACTTTTAGAAATATAGCTAGCATTAAAAGCTTGATCAAAAATCATTTTAATTTATAACTTCCTCAAAAAAAAAAAATTTAAGTACAATTTATGCATATTGCTTAAAGTAAGTTTACAATCTAATATGCATAGCGTATTGGAGGCGCAATGGCCCAGTGGTTAGGGCAGCGGACTCGCGGTCATAGGATCGCGGTTTCGATTCCCAGACTGGGCGTTGTGAGTGTTTATTGAGTGAAAACACCTAAAGCTCCACGAGGCTCCCGCAGGGGATGATGGTGATCCCTGCTGTACTCTTTCACCACAACTTTCTCTCACTCTTACTTCCTGTTTCTGTTGTACCTGAATTTCAAAGGGCCGGCCTTGTCACTCTCTGTGTCACGCTGAATATCCCCGAGAACTACGTTAAGGGTGCACGTGTCTGTGGAGTGCTCAGCCACTTACACGTTAATTTCACGAGCAGGCTGTTCCGTTGATTCGGATCAACCGGAACCCTCGTCGTCGTAACCGACGGAGTGCTTCCAATATAAAATAGTGTATTGAACGGAATCTCCGAGAAAAAGGAATTACTGTGACCAGCTTAGCTACAATGCAGTGCCTGCTAGCAATCTGCAACCAGCAATTCGTACCAAATGCTGACGTAAGTGTTATTGCTGCACTACAATGCACGACCCTTCCGATTCACGACCCAGCAATTCGTGCCAAATGCTGACGCAAGTGTTACTGTTGCACGACAATGCACGACCCTTCTGACTATCACCTCTTTGGATCGCTCAAACATACTTTACGAGGTCGCCGATTTGCTACGGATGAAGAAGCGTAGGAAGCAGTGCATAAATTGGCTGCGTGATCAGTCGAAAGTCCTTCTTCTTCGATGGAATAAGCAAAGTTGTAGACCTGTGGAAGAAGTGCATCGAAAATAAAAAGAGACTATGTGGAAAATGATGTAATTGTTCAACCCCTGCTTTTGTTTTGATAAATTACGGAAAGAAGTGTGCGTATATCTTCTGATTTATGCTCGTATATAAGTTCAAACATATATAAGTACATACATATATACATATACACGCATATATATACATACGTATATATATATTTATATATATATATATATATATATATATATGTAAATTAATATGTGACAACTATTCAATAGCCAAGATAAAACTCTGAGTTCCGGATGTCGAAGTGGAAATCCGCAACACCATCTCATCGGTTATCTGGCCATCTGAAAAATGCCATCTGAAAATAGCGTTTTCAGATGGCCAGATAACCGAAGAGATAGTGTTGTGGATTTCCACTTTGGCATCCGGAACTCAGAGTTTTATCTTGGCTATTGAATAATTGTCACATATTAATTTACAGATAAATTTCCTCTATTTACATAATATTGAGGTATCTTTCTTTCTTTTGTTATCTTACCGTTTTTACCAATATATATATACATATATATGTATGTATAAAGAATACAAACTGGGACAAGAAGGCAAAACATTTAGAAGACGATACAAAAAACACGGACGGGACATTTGAAGCCTTCAATCTTCAGTCAAGAACCGGATCATCCTCGCAATTTCGGCTGATTAATCTTGAGATTGCTCCAATCTGGCCAGCCCCAAGGAAAAACTAAGCTAAGCGCTTTAGATTCCTTGGAAGAAAGCTTCGAATGTATACAAAACAAGGACAGAAAAGCGGACGATGTTACACGAATATGAATACAAAAATAATACGTAAAAACAATAATAATAATACATAAAAACAATAATAATAATAACAACAATAACAGGACATCACAAACAGGCGTCTTTCGACTAGGACGAATTAAACTCAGCTGACGTGTTAGGAATGTGCCTTACAAGCAGAAAATACACGTTTTCAAACAATTTGCACCGGCAAGTGCTATCTGTCTAAAGATTCCGCATACCAGAAGTCAACTAGTGTATGTGGCCATCAGGAGAGAATGCGCGCCGTTTCGGGGCCTACCTCTTGACGGCATCATTGCGCACCACCCCCACCTCACTTACATGAGTCTCCGCTTGCTATATTAACTGGTGTCAATGAGGGGGTATTAAAAACAATCTAATTATATTTATTGCCCACAAGAGGCTAAACGCAGAGGGGACAAACAAGGACAAAGGGATTAAGTCGATTACATCAACCCCAGTGCGTAACTGGTACTTAATTTATCGACCCCGAAAGGATGGAAGGCAAATTAAATATATATGTATGTCTATGTGCATGTATGTATGTTTGTGTGTATGTATGTATGTGTGTATGTATGTATCTATGTCAGATCACTTTCGAATGCTACTGGTAACATGTAACCCAGTACAACCTGTTGCATGGTCGGGTCGTTGGCGACTAAACCGGCAACCCCACCAAGCTTGCTTGGTGAGGAGGGTGTTTATTGGTCACCCTGCGGGATGAAAACAAAACCCGTCTAAGGGCGGAGGAACTCTTGAGAGTCAACGGCCATCCAATAAATGCCTTAAGGCTGTATCATGCGCGGGACATAGAAATGATCGGACTGAATACCCGATCTCGCGGTTAAACCATTGGGAGTGAAGGACTCCTAGCCTTTGTTAGGGCATCCTTCTAGCAGAAGGTAACTCAGGTAACTGGGATAACTCCGACATAAAACCTGCGGCTCAGTGGTCACCGATGATGTTGACTTGTTCTTCTTTTCGGATTATGGCTGCTGTTGCTTAGTGAGTGGGATTGACTCAGTGCACAGCCTTTCCTCACTTTAAAAACATCTTCTTGCACAGGCATTGCACGATAACAACATTGATTAAGCTTCGTGCAATGGCCATACTCGATAACGAGGGGGCAGCCACCATGTATCTATGTATGTATGCATGTAGAAGGTTGTTTGTTAAGGCAGGCCAGAGAGTGACCATTAGTTTCATACCAATTAGGGGCTAAGCTCTATATGCGACTTGTCAGATTCAAATGGTTGGAAGCACGTAACCTCTCTACAGCTGTACGTATGTGTGTGTAGTGTGTGCGCGTGCAAGTATGCGTGTTTGTGCGCGCGTGTGCGTGCGTGTTCATATAGATATTTTTACAGTGATAAGAGCTACCAAAGGAGATCCCTACATTTTCCCCACATCTAAGAATTCATCCCGTCTCATATAAATTTTACCGTAAATATATACAAACAAAACAACCGTCTCCGACTCAAAACATTTTAAATAAACATCAAAAAGAAAATAAATTACATTATTAATACACACCAGTGAATTACTATATCAAGTTATCAGAATAATTTCCAGATATTTTAGAAGAAACAAACGAAATAATTACTATTGCCACCCTAAATGTAGAAAGCCTTTTCGCCATTGGTCATTCGGTAGAAGCAGTCGAAACTATATTAGATGACGTATATACTAACCCAGATATAAACGCACCCATGATACCAGCGAAGTTATTAAAAAGATACTAATAACCTGTACAACTGAATTATTGTATCGCTGCCCATAAACAAATAAATGGAGTAGCTATGGGTTCTCCTCTAGGACCTATGTTCACTACATTCTACTTAGCTAAAATAGAAAAGGGAATAGCATTAGGCACAAACGTAATATATATTATGTAAGTAGGTGATATAATGAAATCGTAAAAAAAAACGTTGAGATGTATAATGTGAGAACAACTCAGCACTGAAATTTAGCATCTGAAACAATGCTAATAAAACTCTATTTCTAGACATTAAAATTAAGATTAGAAACGATAGATAGATACATTTTTCCAGTTTACACAAAGCAGAAACCACAAGGTGTGAGATATGCATATACCTACATGAAGATAGTAACTGTCCACATAATTACAAAATCTCTGTGGAAAAAAACCATTACTTACAAAGTACTTAGACTCTGTTTCACAATGCAACACTACATGATGAAATCAAGAAAATTAAAGACCATCAGATATTCAAGCTGGAATATCTACTTATACAAAAGTGTAATGCGTCAAATACATCCATTGGTCAACACCCCTACTAATATCTCTATATATATAAACGGCAAAATGTCTGTCTCTGTGTGTGTGTATCCTTTATACAAATCCACATTTTTTTCAGTTAGAGGGCTCGCACTTTCTATGGTCATTCAAAACCGTCCACGGGTGGTCGTGCACATCTTTACATTTCCCAAGTCGCCCCGCAAAGTCATTAAAAAGTCAGTAGAAGTGACTTTTTTGTGAATTTTCTATCCATCCAAAACCCAATCAAAATGCCCGAAACCTGATACGCCAATTGAATGCCAGCTAGCTGTATGTGATTGGCCGGAGATTTGGACAGTACTCGCGTGTATGTGCGCACGCGCGCAGCTGAATATGCATGCACTAGCACTATGACTGGGCATTGCCGTGTAATAGTGCTAGTATATATTAAACAACAATATTGGGCGGCGAGCTGGCTGAAACGTTAGCGCGCCGGGCGAAATGCTTAGCGATATTTCGTCTGTCGTTACGTTCTGAGTTCAAATTCCGTCGAGGTCGACTTTGCCTTTCATCCTCTCGGGGTCGATAAATAAAGTACCAGTTTCACACTGGGTCGATGTAAACGACTTAATCCCTTTGTCTGTCCTTGTTTGTCCCCTCTATGTTTAGCCCCTTGTGGGTAGTAAACAAATATATATATTAAACAACAAAATGAATCATGTGAAATGCATAGTAGGTACAAAACACAAGATAGTAAATGTCATAAAACGAAATACAAAATGCGTAAGACAAGGGCATTAGCTTACACTAGTAATGTATTACAAAAGCATTGGAATCATAAACATTCTTATTGATAACAGCGCATGCATGTAAACCTGAGATAAGACTGAATATTCAATGTAATTTACAGATTTGACTGTTAAGGTGTAAGCTTCAAACTTCAAACTTTCCACGTTAGTCAAACAAGTACAGTTCACTCTCGTAGTCTCACTACGAATATAAAACAATGAGCAATTGCAAACACTATGCCATACACTATAAGACACACCTATGTGGGAAAAAAAAACATTTATCGTAAATACTTCTATATATTGGTTTCAAATTTTTTAACAAGGCCAGCAATTTTGGGGGAGGGGTGGTCGATTATATCGACCCCAGTGTTCAGCTAGTGCTTATTTTATTGATTCCGAAAGGATGAAAGGCAAAGTCGTCCTCGGCAAAATTTGAACTCAGCACGTAAAGCCGAACGAAATGCCGCTAAGCACTTTGCCTGCCTTGATAACGATTCTACCAGTTCGCATCCTTAATATTTCCATATATTACAGAATTCAACATAGAAAAATAATACTGATTGTGGAAGCAATGCTGATATTGCAACACAAGGGGACAGTTAACAGACAACATACATCACGATAGTGATTCCAATGACACATAATCCTAAAAAAGTAACGGTCAAGTTCTGATGGGAAAATCTATATAAATATAAGCACCGACTATAAAAGAGTAGTAAAGAAGCCAGAACCACTTTACATCCTGAAGATGAGGATAAGATAAGTTGGAAAAATTGATGGTAAACTTGATAACATGCGAGGAAATCATAGAAAGAGCATCCATTTAGACCAGTGGTTCTCAGTCGAGGTACATGTGACCCTTCGGGGTTCAAATAAAAGTTTGTTAAAGTTTATGTACAATAAGCTAGCTATACTTGTACAATATACAAAATAGTGATTTCAAATTTTGGTACAAGTCCAGTAAATTCGGGGAAGGAGTAAGTCGATTATATTGACCCCAGGACTCAACTGGTACTTACTTTATCGGCCCCGAAACGATAAAAGACAAAGTCGACCTTGGCGGAGTTTGAACTAAGAACGTAAAAATGGACGAAATGCTATAAAGAATTTTGCCCGTCGTGCTATCGATTCTGCCATCTCACAGACTTACGATATACAAAATATTAAAAACATTTTTATACCATTCGTAACTTGGCAGACACGCGTCTCATACCCAAATCTTTAATGATAATGGACTGAACTGAACCGTATCTGCACATCCTCTGATAACTCACATATGGTGATTTGACGATTTCCCCTCACAGCTGCATGTATATCTGCGATGTTTTTCTCAGTTCTGGTGGTTGCGGGTCTCCCAGAACGTTCGTCACTATCGATATTTTTTCGGCCATCTTGGAAACGTCTGAACCACTCGTACACTTGTGTGCAACTCATACTCTCCTGCAACTTTGCTTAGACTTCTGAGCAGGTATCGCCATTACAACTTTTTCTGTCATGGTCAATGCGACGATCGTATGTTACGCACATTACTTTCAAGTATAGCTGTAAACAACGGAGGTGAGCCAGAACGTTAAAATTTAGGGTGCGTGCACAGCAGAGGTTAAGCAGCTTCACTCTGCGTATTTTGGCTTCGTTACTATGGCAACAGTCCGGATACGTATTTATGAAACCTCAAACACTGTCTCCATTCATCTGACAACCACTTAACGGCGTACTGGCTCAATTTATTGTAACACCGGCACTGGAGAGTTTCACTTACCCCAGTAATTCTAAAAAGGTTTTTATACTGTACATTTTCTTCATTTTTCTTCTAAGCAAACACAATCATGATGTGAATAGAAGCGAGGGGGATAGCAGAGAGAGAACTTAGTAAGAGGGTGAAAGAAGAGAGAATATTAATGAAGATAGACTAATGGATGTGAAGGTGGTTGTCTAAGAGAAAGTTAGAAGGACTGAAGTGTGGCAACAAAGATAGGCGATGATCAATGATAGCAACAGAATTGTGATATTAGGGGAGAATGGTGAATGTCAACGATGAGTGACACAAGAGAGAGGGGATAGCAGTATAGGTGCTTGGTTGCAAGTGGTGATATGAATAAAGATCCAACGTCGGTCTCCATTTACATACACATTTTGTTTTACTTTACAATGTTGCAAGTTCATTGTCTCCTTCTTTGCAAGTTTCAGCTTCTTGAGATCATGCTTCACCATTTCATTTCATGTTTACCTGGTCTTCTTTTTCTGCAGGTTTCATAAGATATGTATGGAGGTTATCAATAATGATAAGTATGGAGGCTATCAATAATATAAAGAAGTGTTCAACACTTCTGTATACTGTTAATGCACCCTCCATCCATATCAATTGCCCCAAACAATATCGTTTTCTCTCTTTCATTCTGTATCTTATATTGATTTCCTCTCAAATCATTTGTGCTCCTACATTTATACGTACTAAGATTATATATTCCGTGGAGCATGCTCACGTTATTTCTTTCTGACCTTTTCAAATTTTCTGCATTTAAAACCCACATGTTACTACCATGCAAAATTGCATATTGTACACAGGCCTCACAGAGTGCCCCCTTATACTTAGAGTTGAATCTTTCGTTACCAGCAGAGGAAGTAGCTCCCTGAACTTTCCCTCTCCTTCTTCCTCTAGTTACTTTGCTTTCATAAGGTCTGAGCTGAGAAGTAGTCCATATTTACTCACTAAGTCTTGTAAGCTATTAGCATGACAGATGTAAAATAGTTTTTCACTTACAATCTAAGCACACAGTTCTTTTAAACCATATCTGGCAGGCATATATATATATATTGTGAGCTTCCAGGTCCTGTTGCAAAATTATTGTACCTGTAATTTCATTGACTTGCAATTGCAAACATATGAGATTTCTAATCATTGAGGTATAATTGATAGCATTGAATATGCTCTCAAGGAAAGAAGATTGCTCCGAGCAACATGTGCTGTAATTCCCATTCATCCCATAACAGATGGTTGAAAGGAGATTAATTACCAATAAATTCTTTATTCTTAAGAAATATATTACAAATGATTCTGTTTTTAGGATATCTTATTCTAAAAATAGCAACTAATAATTCTCTTCTCTTATTTTTCCCTCTTAGAGATCTAAAAAGGGATATAAACTGATAGTTGGATTGTCATTTACATTTAAACACAACGAACCACCAAGATATCTTACCACTGTCTTGGTGAAAGTTTTACTCATAATATTTACTATTTATCATCTATTTTCTTTTTAAGAAAACAGTTTTCTCCCTCAAGTCATTCCCTAAAATAAATTCACTTTTTATAGATTTCGAAAATTCAATGCTTAATATTTTGAATGTTTCTTTATATCATCATTTCTTTGTGAAATTATTCCACTTGAAATTAAAAATAAATGGTAGATAAAAATAAAATACATCAAATAAACAAACAAGCAGAGAATTGCTTAAAAACAATTTATATTAGATTGCAATTCAGAAATTAAATTAAATCATTGTATATAAAAAGAAAAACAAAAAGTGCTTTTTGTATGGTAATCACTCACAAATGCTAATGCAACAACCCCCGTTTCCACACACTTACATATACATATATTCACATTTAAACACAAATACACATTTATTAGCACAAACACACTTATGCATTTACATTTATAGACATTTATATATGCACAATGCCTAAAAAAGAGACACAGCAAAAGAAATCGATAAAATAGTAAACAAAATACTATATACCTACAATAAACACAAAAACTTAGACAGGAAAGAAAAAATAAGCAGCACCCTCACTCCCGACATTCATCCAGTAAAAGCTAAGAAAATTAAAATACTAAAAATATCTTTGATGACCATGAAATAGAAAACTGTAAATACTAAACTTAGGAAGACACATTTTTTTTTAGTTAAAATAAGGAAGAATATGAGGGGAAATCAAAAGAAAAGGAAAATAACTTTTATCTAAAATACCATTGGAAGCTATCTGAATGTTTGCAAAGCTTAAAAGGTTGTGAAGCAAAATGAAAGGAGAGTTACATAAAAAAAGAAAGACGGATAATTTCCAAGAAAAGCAACTAGATGAATAAGCTGAATAAGAAACAAATTCAGCAAATTTAAAAACCAATATAAGAGAATATTCAAGAATATGAGAAATTCAAACACTTGCATGGAATTTCAAATGCAAGTTATGTAAATACAGGAGGTTGCTCCCTCGCCGAAATTGAATGGTTGGTTTTGTTGTTTATTGTCTTGTAAATGTTTTTTTTTTTCTTTTAGTTACATAGTTCCAGGAGAAAGAACAAAGTCTATGGCCTCATGGCATCCTCTACTATCGGAAAGAAACTTTGAGATTAAAACATTTAATATTGGTTTCTTTACTTAACATACAAAAGTTCTATATTATCAAGGAGATGAAATGAAAAGTTACTTCAGTCAGGTAACAGGTTTATACAAGGTATTGAAACCACATTGTAATCTCAGCTAACCACTGCACTTTTCGTTTAATGTTTACTTTAAATTAATGTGTAAAGTAAATATTTAAAGGTTTGTTAGAAAGGATGGTAGATTGGTAAAATTGTTGGATCTTCATAAAAACGTCTTTACCGTATTTCTTTCCATGCCTCAGTTCCTAGTTCAAATCTAGCTGAGGTCAAGTTTGTCTTTAATCTTCTTTAGCATTGACAACATAAATCAATGATGCCATGGGATCTATGGTATCAACTGAGTCCCTTTCCATCCACTCAAAATCGTTGGCTTTGTACCTAAAATAAAATTCATTGTCATAGATTTGAACGGTGAAAGTTATTGTGAGATGCATACTAAACTGATATGAAGGCATGTTTTGCAGGAAATTTAAAACTAATTAGAAAAAAAATTGATTCAGGCAGAAAAAGATAAATTTAATGAGCCATAATTGCAATCAAGTCCAATTCAGTTCAAAATCATTGTTATCTAAAAATGCAATTGACTAGTGTGAGGTTGAACATAACTGACTAAACTGGACCAAATATTAAAGATTGCATCTTGAAATTATAATGATGGTGTTGTTGCTAATGCGGTTGTAGTAATGATGGAAGCACTCCGTCGGTTACGACGATGAGGGTTCCAGTTGATCCGAATCAACGGAACAGCCTACTCGTGAAATTAACGTGTAAGTGGCTGAGCACTCCACAGACACGTTCACCCTTAACGTAGTTCTCGGGGATATTCAGCGTGACACAGAGAGTGACAAGGCCGGCCCTTTGAAATACAGGTACAACAGAAACAGGAAGTAAGAGTGAGAGAAAGTTGTAGTGAAAGATTACAGCAGGGATCACCACCATCCTCTGCCGGAGCCTCGTGGAGCTTTTAGGTGTTTTCGCTCAATAAACACTCACAACGCCCGGTCTGGGAATCGAAATCACGATCCTATGACCGCTGCCCTAACCACTGGGCCATTGCGCCTCCACCGGTTGTAGTAATATGCTTTCCTTGATGCATGGATTTTAATTACTAGAGTTTTGAACTCAAACATTTGAACTACAGAAGCACTTGCAAAGTATTACAGACTCTGCTGACCTCATTATTCATCTACATTCCTTGTTGTAGCATATATCTTACGTCAACAAACTGGTACGATTTCTAGAATGCCAAGTGTCTTTATTCGTTTTTCTAATCATGTCCAAAGAAAATTTGATTGCAAAGAAATTTTAAAACGTTAGCACAGCCATCTATTGATTAATATGTACATGGAAGACAACTATTAAGTTTTAAACACATAATACAAATGATCAATTTTTTAGGTGAAAATGCGTGAGAAATAGATCTCGTGATAGAATCTGACAGTGCAAAAAGATGAAAAGAAACAGTGAGGTCAGATCAAAGAATTAGATAATGTAGAATCAAGCGTAGTAGAAGTATGTCGTATTGCAGACCTGTCCAACTTATTGCAACATAGAAAAGGTACTTTAAAATGTTGATGAAGATGTATTTGTTTGAGTGTATAAGAAACGGAAAGTCTGTTCCACTTTAATCAAGGAATACACACATTCACACATACATACATACATACATACATACATACATACATACATACATACATACATACATACATACATACATACATACACACACATATATATACATATATATGTACATATTCATATGTATGTATATGTATGTGTGTATACATACATATATATATATATATATATATTTCTAGTATGCCAAGTGTCTTTATTCGTTTTTCTAATATATATATATATATATATATATATATATATCGTTCTTTTAGAAAATCATTAAAAACTCCGGCGGAGAAAAACACTCTAAGAAGTAGAGAAGTCTATATTAATTACTGGTGAATGCCAATTTGTAGGGTTACCCTGGGTTTCTCGCCATAAAGGTTACCTTTGAGGCGTATCTTCAGACCCGAAGACCTAGGTCAACAGTTCTTAGGGTCTGAAGATACGTCTTAAAGGTGCTCTTTATGGCCCTGAAACTCAGGGTAATCCTATAAACCGGCCTTCACCTGTAATTAATTATATATATATGTGTGTGTGTGTGTGTATGTGTGTGTGTGTGTGTGTGTGTGTGTGTGTGTGTGAAGGAACGTGGTTTAGTGGTTAGGGCATTCGGCTCACGATCGTAAGGTCATGAGTTCATTTCCCGGCGACGCGTCGTGACCTTGAGCAAGACACTTTATGCCACGTTCTTTCAGCTGGCAAGAATGAGTAGTACTCGTATTTCAAAGGGCCGGCCTTGTCACACTTTGAGTCACGCTGAATCACCCTGAGAAGGTACACGTGTCTGTGTTAATTTCACGAGAAAGCTGTTCTGTTGATCTATCAGCTGGGACCCTCGTCGTCGTAATCGACGGAGTGTTGTCTTGTGTGTACTGTTAGATGTACTACTACTGCTGTAAAAGTCAGACCTTCACGTTGATTATCATTATCCAGGCAGCTTCCAGTATAGCGATTAGTCGAACACTGTTCTTAGTAGTGTTATCAGTTATGATATAGAGCATATATCGTGGAAAATTACGATAAATACAAGTAGAAATATTTAGTTCTTACGTACGTTTCACCATTGCAGTTATTTGGAATTCAGCATTGGATATTCCAAGCGCATTCGGGTGCCTAGCAACTATGGATCATCAGGGAAAAATTTTAGTGCATTCATAAAAGGATGCATTAAAGCGTCCCCCGGATGATTTGTTGCAGTTAGACATCCAAATGCACTTGGAACATCCAGTGCTGAAATATGCGTAGGAACATATATATATATATGTGTGTGTGTGTGTGTGTGTGTGTCTGCCTGTCTGTGTGTGTGTGTGTGAGTGTGTGTCTGCCTGTCTGTGTGTGTATTTCTGTGTGTGTCTTTGTTTGTATATGTGTGTGTGCATGTGTGTGTGTATGTGTGTGTGCATGTATGTGTGTGTATGTGTGTGTGCATGTACGTGTGCGTATGTGTGTATCTTTGTGTGTGTCTCTGTGTGTATATGTGTGTGTGTATGTGTGCGCGTTTATCCATCTTTTACGTGTTTGCCTGTATGTACTTAAATGTGTGTGGGATCTTATTTTAAAGTTCAGAATGTCACAATACTACATTCCCTCAAAAGACATTGATCGGTTTAGTGCCGAGGTAGAAAACGCTTGCCCAAAGTGCCGCGCAGATGGACTGAAATATTCGTAACTACATAATTCTTGTATGTGCGTGTTTATGTGTGTATTTAGTATTTCCAGTGTAAGATGCTCGTTATATTCATGAATAATATTATTAAACTGTTATTTTTAGCAATACTGGTGGTTCTTAAACGTCTAATATAAAAGGCATTTTATATTTTCCGCTCTTGTATTGTTATTAAAATTTTTCAAGTGAACCGCTACTACAAATATACTCAACTACTACTACAGATGAATTACCTATAATCGCTTCAAAGCAACCGATGCGCTAGCTACAAAGGTATGGTAAGTATATAGGGATAGTATGCAAAATAGTAGTAGTGGTGTAATCATATGTTCGTACAGAAAGTAGAGTTATTGGTAAGTTATTGTGGTCGGTGTGGCTGGCAGTATTGATGTCTAAAGTTGGTCGACATGGCTGAATCGAAGCTCTGAATAAGTTATTGAAATTTTCAAGTAAACCGTATTCATTGATGGTTCAGTTCATGACATTCTGCTACTGAGTTATTGTTTATAAGGTCGCGAATTAGCATGAAGAGGAGCATCGGCCGTGGTTTCAGTTTTTCGTGTGAATATACGAGAGAAACCAAACAATGAAAATGTGATTTCAAAATTATATGATTCTTTTGAATAAAAATGGCAATAGGTGATTATTCATATACCTCACATGATGATGAGAGAAATGAGAAATAGAAAGATTAAGAAATTGTTGCTTCATCGATTATTGCAACCGTCTTGGCTGTAGTCAATATCAATTTTTTCGTTAGTGGAGCAAATTCGAACTTATAGAATGTCATATATCATACAATCATTATAAATCTAATTCGAAATTTTTATAAAGCCCTTAATGTTTGCATTTAATTATAACGTCCTTGATATTCGTAAATAGCTATTTCATCGAATCTCGTCAATTCGAAGTAGTAAAATATTTATTAATTACATTATATTCTTTCATCACAGAAATGGGCAAGGAAAGGAGAAAATACTTTTGCAAAGAGAAGATATACGAAGCTATTTCACTACTTCTTATTATAGTTTATTAGTCGTCAGGGAACATAAAAGTAAGCTTAATTCTAAATTTATGTATTAGGTCGTCAAGTATGAAATCTTTAGTAAGGTATATGGTAAACTTTTACAGCTGCTCATTTTCAGCCATTATTATATTTTGACAATCTTTATTTTTTGTTAGAAAGCTGACACATCTATCTCTTCATTCTAACTCATTTTGCACTTTATAAAGTATTTATAAATTGTTTTTTGCTGTTTTTATTTAAAGATGGATAAGTTGGAAATTCGTACAGTTTTGAAATATGGGTTTTTTTCTTGGAAATACAGCATCACAGACAGCTTGGAATATTAATGGAGTATTTCGTTCTAATGTTATTACACAGCAGACAGTATCAAATTGGTTTGTAAAATTTCATTCTGGTAACTTTGACCTCACAAATGAGCAACGCGGTCGACCAGAAACAAAGGTGGATAATAACGAACTGAAAGCCACCGTCGAGTCAGATCCATCTCAATGTGCCCGTGAATTATCGTTGTTGTTTGGTGTTAGCAAACAAACAGTACTGACTCACGTAGTTCAAATCAGTAACGTGAAAAATTTGGATAAGTGGGTTCCACATGAACTCAATGAAAATCAGAAAGAACAACGTTTGGAAGCCTGCATTATGCTACTTTCTCGTCACAACAATGAGTCATTTTTAATCGAATTGTAACATGTGATGAGAAATGGATCTAATACAACAACAGTAAGCGTTCAGCACAATGGATGGGCAAAGACGAGCCACCAAAACACAGTCCAAAAATCAAAATTCATCAAAGGAAGCTGATGGTGTGTTTGGTGGTCTGGCGCAGGTGTATTACACTATGATTTCATTAAACCTTGCTCATCAATCACGGCCGAAGTATACTGCAGCCAACTGGACCAATTGATGCAGAAACTTACACAAAACAGCTTTGATTAGTCAACAGATCCACTCCTATTTTATTGCCAGACAACGCCAGACCACACATCGCAAAAATGACATTGGCAAATCTACAGGATTTGGAGTTGGGACTTCTCCATCATCCACCATACTCACCCGATCTTGCCCCCACTGACTACCACTTCTTCCAGAATTTGGATAACTTTTTTATAGGAAAAACAATTAATTCCGACGATGCTGTAAAGCAGGCCTTCCAAGATTTTATTGATTCTAGATTCCCAGGCTTTAACTGTTGGACAAGCTACAGCTGAAATGGCAATATGGGTGCATACTTTGATGAATAAAACTATTCCTTGTATTTATAAAGCATTTGCAAACTTTTGTTCTTTTCTACAAATTTCATACTTGACGACCTAATACAAATAAGAACAGTTCTAATGTATTTTCTTCTGTATTTTTCATTACAAGAAAACTTTTAAATATTGTTATGTTGGGATAATTTGTCTAAATTGAGTCAGCACAAACCTGCTGACTCAATTCATCTAAAATTTACACAGCTGTTCATCTAATAGATCACACAGCCATTCGCTGCTGTGCAAAATAAAAGATAAAAAGTAGCAGATGTGTTTGAAAAGAAAAGCATCAAACAAAATATTAAATTCCCCGAAGAAGCTCAGACGTTACATAAAAAGAAGAGTTTGAGAATTAGTTAGTAAATGATAGAAAAGTTGAAATAGACGCAGTGATGAAGGATGATAGAATCGCAAATACGTTAAGCTTTTACACAGATATAGACTCTAAATTGTAAGAACAGAATGAACCAGATCCAGAAGGAGGAATGTCTCCAGATAGTGCGCAGATACAAGAAGCTCCAAAAAAAAAAAATTCGTCTCGACGTACAGCATAGAAGCCATGAATACGGAACATTTGCTAAATGCTGATAGCATGCAATCAACATTAGATAAATAATTTCTTATAATCTGTAATAAATCAAATGAATGATTGATCAAAGCACGCACTTGAAATAGTATTAGATTGAAATAATGATGCGTATACGGCATTGGCAGCAATAATTTGTCTCAGAAAATAATCTTGTGTTAAAAGACATTATTTCTTAAAACACAGAGCTCGCTCAGAATGATGTCATCAGATTGTTATAGCCCATTGTTTCGGCCTTGTTTTGTCTTCTCAGTGACGCACAGACTTAGAAATTCCGATTTAAGTCGTAGCCTTATTTCGAATATGGAATTTATCAAACAAAACATTAGCTGCTTCTTTGCGGAAGCTAAGCAGACTGAAATTAAAGTGGCCTATTCGCTGACATCATTCTGAGGGAATAGTATGTTTTGAACACAAAATGTCTTTAATATGGCTTCTGAGACAAAATATAATATAGTTTATTAGACAAAATGTTACAACCAAAGCTGTCCTTACTTTGTATATATAATATAAAGGTTATACACACTATTAAGTATATTATAATTTCAAGTCCATAATTTTCATATAGATTTTCCATATAATTTTATATAATTGAAACTTATGTGTAACAATGAGTACAAATTAACTCTACAGGACATATTCATAGTCGTCTACACTCTAAAATTTAGATAAATAAGATAAATTGAATATATGTATACTAATAAAGATATTCATGTAAGTAGTATTAATATTTATATATTGCAATTCACATTGTTAAATTGAAATATCAGTTAATTTAGCACTATTAGAACATAGGTTTATGAAAGCCCCTTTGCACTTTAATATTACGTCATTTTTTCCAATGAAGTTTCTATTATCCTGCTTTGAACTTGATAAATATTGCATCTGAAAAACAGAAACTTTTTACAAAATTAAAAACGGATTGTTGTTAGGGGATGTTTAGTTGCTTCCTATGAGGTTTTGGGGTTTTATTTATTCCTTTATTTGTTAGTGTATGTACAATTACATATATGAAAAGTACTAATTTTGATATATATAAATATCTTTATATCCAGCTTAATGTAATGTATCGTCAGAGCGCCGAATAGAGCATTATTTACTTTGAGGGGACCCTTCATATGGACGCATGGTGCATAAATTACACTTATGTATATCGCTGGCAGACGAGAATCATCTGCTATGGGCGCCGGAACTGACAGATCACATAATTTCGACAAGTCCTGTCTCTTCAGTGGTAGACGTCCAGTAGCCGCATGCCAGTCAAATCTCACCGCAATACTAATACCAAGAGGCAATCATTATATCCAACGTAACATGAATGTATTGTTAGAGCATTGAATACTGCGTTATATACCTTTAAATATGTGTGATTCTATGTACCAAACATCCATATGGGAGATCCTCTGAAGGTAAATAATATGTTCTAACAATATAGCTACATTAAATTGGGTTTAAAGATTGCCTTTTGTTATAGGTACTGCTTCTGTAGCTAATAATCATATATAAATATATTCTACTTTCATTTGTAATGAGTAAGTATATTCTTATCTACATTTATAATTGCATTTTCGTCCTAAATAAATTGAAATAACATCATTTTAAACGTTCAAAAGTGAAACAGTGCGTTATTAATGTTTTCTTTCACAATTTCAAAACCTAATACAGCTATAGTAAGATTTTCACGTTCTTCACCTATGTAAATAAAACATTAGACTGAGATTCCTAAATCATTGTTTATGCTTTCTATTTCCTTTTTCTTAAAACAATATTAATTTCAATTTTTAAATTTCTGACGTTCAAAGCAAAACTTCAAGCTGCCAAAGGTTTTTTGCGGGCCAGTGAGTAGTTTTCGACTTTATACACACGTGCACACACACACACACACACATACATACACACACGCGCGCGCGCGCGCGCAACACACACATACACACACACACACACACACACACACATATATATATATTATTTAAAACAACTTGATTCGATTCCGTGCTACTGCAAATTTTGCAGGCTCCTAATGGGAGCCCGATTCCTCCAGTCTTTTGGAACATATATGCTTATATGTATATATATATATATATATATATTATATATATATATATACATATATGCTTATATGTATATATATATATGTATGTATTCATGTGTGTATGTATTATATAAAGTAAAAAATTCCCTCATATATATATGTATATATATATATGTATATATGTATCTGTGTGTGTGTATTTGTGTGGGGTGGTTGTAAAGATGGAGAAATAGAAATAAAATAGCATGTTACCAAAGGGATGGAGTGATTGTATCAGATCATTCGGAATTGTTTCTTTTCATAACTGCGTTATTGTTTAAGATAGGAGAGTATGAGACCCCACCATGAAGTAAAACAATCTAAATTATTCAATTACTGAATGACATCATTCATAATAATATTGTAACAATAATAATTTTAAACAAATGAAGACAATATCTTTACAGCAATAACGATTTTAAACAAACGAAAACAATATTGTCGTAACAATAATTTTAAACATATAGAAAGTATTTTGGGCCAATGCTTGACAACAGTCATTTTATAGAAAATCAAAGTAATGCTATACTTTGAAACAGCAAACCAAGGAAATCAAGGAACAAACAATTACAGAACGTATTGTTCATGAATAGCAACGAAATTTTTTTTCAAGTGGGGAACAACCTTTATGCTCATATCTCTGATATTGCGCCATCTCCTCGCAAATACTTTTAAGTAATTATTGAATAGTTCTTCAATTGTAACAATTGAATGGCTTCGATTTTTTTCTTGGCATGAAAAAACAATATTTTTGTTGGCCGCCAAACATAATAAAAGTAGCTGCTGGCTCACAAAGTGAAAGTGGAAACAATAACTCAAGAGTCACTAAGATCTGAAGATAGCTTTTTTTTTAAAAAAAAAGAAAGAAATACGCTTAGCATAATAATACACTGAGAGGTTGGGGTAAAACTCCACACATAAATGAATAAATGCTACTAATTTTTCAAGACTTGAGAGGATTGATGGAACAACATACCATTATATGAAAAATAGCTTTGTTGAATTGCTTTTAAAAATATTAATTGTAATCAAATATAAAAAAAAGAAGAGGAAATTAAACAAAAGCTAGGCTCCAACACGAAAGTAATATGCCTCAAAGCGTTGCATAAGTACTATGACGTTCATGAAAATATTACGTTTCATACATACATACATATATTTACATATGTATCTATCTATCTGTATATATATATATATATATATATATTATATATATATAATATATATATATATATATATATATATATGTATATATATATGTATATATGTATATATCTATATATCTATATATATATATATATATATATATATACATACATACATACATACATATATACATACATACATACATATATATATATATAATATATATATATATATATATATATATATAATGTCTAAAGCTCAATGGGAACGCCAACAGATGTTGCAATTTGTTTCATCACATGTGCATTTATCTTCATCGCTTGCAAAACTAACACTACCACCATCACCATCACCATCACCAATATCGTTCATGCCCCTTATCGTAACAACGCTACTGCACTCGTCCTTCCTACCGCCATTACCCAAACACCTATTCACCCCAATTTCAACGATCTTTCCTTCACCTCTACAACTACCCTTGTCATTACTACCACTTCAATTAATATATTGCCTGTAATTACTATGGAGATCAATGCAACAATCGCGTTACATACAGAAATGTATCTAGCGTGATTGTTATTATATGTATTAATGTTGAGAGTAAAGGTGTCAGTGAGTTAAGTTAATCAGTTTGGATGGTGGTATTGATGTAAGAACTGCTTGTATGTAATATATATGGAGAGAAGAATCCGTTTATTTTAATCTTAAATAATATTATAACAATTATTCTTTTCTACTCTTGGCACAAGGCCCGAAAATTTTTTGGGGAGTGGTTAAGAGCGCGGTCTACAAACCCCAAGATTCCGAGTTCAATTCCAAGCAGTGACCTGAACAATAATAATAATAATAATGATAATAATAATAATAATAATAATAATAATAATAATAATAATAATAATGATGATGATAATAATAATAATAACATCGAAAAATACCTTAGAAATTTCCCCAAGACACCTGAAGAAGGCTGGAGGGTATGTCAGCCGAAACATTGTGTTAACAACAAACAAGATGAGGACAAATATCCGTCGAATGTAAATAATGTAAATATATGAGCATGTTATCAACAAGGAACTTACATGCATCCAAATGTAACTAAATAATATATTGATTACCAACCCCCAGCCTGTTGTTAATTTGGAGCCCTAGTCTGTGCATGAGTATAGCTTCCTTAATTCTTAAGTTACCAAAATTTCTTTCATTGGCCTCAATTGTGATTGTTATGCTTTTGTAGGTATTCCGGCATCTGTCTAGATGTTTTCTGAAGGAGGAGGCTCTCGTGTTCTGATATTCTTTGATGCGGACATGTAACGGTCTTATTGTGCTACCCACATAGAACTTGTTGCATTTGTTATGTTGTATTCTATACACAACATTTATCCGTTGGCACTAATCTGTGTCACGGATGGGACAGTTTGTTAGTGTGCATTGATTGTTGTTCCTTGTTTGTTTCTTTGCGTGGTGTCTTCTCAGAGAGGGGCCGGAGTGGGCTAGTTGTATGTCTAGCCCTTCTCTTCTTATGGTTCTTTGGATGGCTGTGGTTACCCTCTTGCTAAAATGGGGTATTTTAAGGAAGCATGTTTTGCTGGGTTTTCTGTGTTCGGCGTGTTGGTCGTATTGGGTACTTAAGCCGATTTACAATGGATCAAAGGGTATCCGTTTCAATATATCTAGGAAGAGTGTAGCGTGGGTCACCTTGTCCTCTGTCCTGCTGCACTTGCCCTGGATGCGTGCAAGTTCATTTCTGGCGTTTCCTATTTTGGCACCGAGTGGAAGTGCTGAAGTGTACTGAACAAACATGCTCATGTAATGTTTATAACAAAAAAAAGAGGAAAAAATAAGGAAAAGAGTAAGTTGCACGTATATCACATAACTTAGAAGTAGCGCTAAGGATGTACCAGCACACACGAGATTGTGACATGGCCGACCTCACGCACTTCTCATGAGGAATTCCGGTAGGAGCATCGTGAGACCACTGCTGAAACGCTCCCGAAAAACAAAAAAATAAAAGCCATTGGAAAACCGATTGCAGCAGCGACTCCATCAATTCCTATGGATATCTGAAGAAAGAATTTTATTCCGAAATATCATATCAGACTATGAAGTATTAAATTACAACAGTTATTATAGTGCATTGTTGTGTCATTCAAAATATTTTATTCTTTAGAAAGATAAGAGTTTCTTCCTTTTCAAGATGAAGATTATTTTCGGAATATTTTCCCATTATGCACCGTTTTAGGTATTTATACCTGAAAACCTCTATCTTTAAAACTACTTGTTCGATTTACGCCAAACTTGTTTTATTGCGTTCGTATCAACATATCACGGTAAATCTAACTCATAGTATTTTCCTATTATGTGCTGGGTAACATTGCAAGCAAGCAAGATTCAAACTGACTTTTAATGTATTATATATATTGATTGATTGATTGATTCTAGTTTCAGCTTATGAGCTGTGGCCATGCTGGGGCACCGCCATTTGGTGTTGCTACTTGGTTTCACTTCATGGAGGCTTTCTAGCAACTGCTATTTGGTGCATGAGAGAGTTCGATGCAGCTGCCCTCATCTGCCCCTCCTGCCGTGAAGTTGGTTCATCTGGGACACCTGACAGGAAGAGATCCAGCTTCATTTTAAAGACATCTGTATCCACCCCATGCAGGTCTCTCAGGTTCTTCGGGAGGATATTGAAGAGCTGTGGGCCTCGGAAGCCCAGGCTATCACAGAATCTTGTCCTACATCTTGATGGCAGGTTTGGAGTCCTAGGCACCACGCAGTGGCGCCCAGTTCTGGCATTTGCGTAACTCTCGATGCCAAAGTTCAGGACACTTCCCTCCAGGATCTTCCAGATGTATATTATGGCATATCTTTCCCGCCTACGCTCCAGAGAATATAATTTTAATCTCTTGAGTCTTTCCCAGTAGCTTACATTCTGCATAGAGGCTATCTTCTTTGTGTAGCTTCGTTGGATCGCCTCAAGTTCTGTGATCAACTTGACACTGGATGGTGACCATAGCTGAGAGCAATAGTCAAAGTGGCTTAGGACAAGTGTCTTCCAGAGGACCATCATGGTTTTTTGTTCTCTTGTTCTAAAGGTTCTAAGAATCCATCCAGCCAGCCGTCTACATTTCATTGTCAGTTTAGCAACATGTACATGAAAGGTCGCGTCATCACTCATGTGAATACCCAGGTCACGCACTGATTGTGCCTCTGGGATTGCAATCCCTCCGGGTCCAGTGTATTCATTGGGTATTGCATTCAGTTTTGCATGCTGATAGTATAAATCTTGAAATTTTCCAGCATTGAACTGCATGCTATTCTTTTCAGCCCACTTGTATATTTCGTCCAGCTCACATTGCAGGTGTTTAGTGTTCTCAGGGTTCTGTATTGCCTGTGAAACTTTTGTATCATCTGCATAACTTGTGATCGTGGCTCTCTGCGTGGCTGAGGGCATGTCTGAGAGGGCCATTATGAACAGTAGTGGTCCCAGAACAGTGCCCTGCGGAACACCGCTCACTATTTGTGTGTTAATGGAGGTGGCCCCATTGGCTACTACCACCTGACTTCTATCCTTCAGAAAGTCATGAAGCCATTCTCCCAGTTTTCCAACTATGTTGAGATCACGCAGTTTGTGACATATCATTCCATGATCGACTTTATCAAAGGCCTTTGCAAAGTCGAGATATATCACTTCCACATTTGAGTGGTTGAGCAGCCGTTTCAGCACCCAGTCATAGTGTTGTAGGAGCTGAGTTAAACAGCTTCTCCCTGGTCGGAAACCATGTTGGGTGTCGGGCAGCAAGTCATTCTCTTCAAGGAAGGTGATCAGCTTCCTTCTGACTATTCGTTCCATGACCTTGCTGATGTGTGAGGTTAGAGAGATAGGTCTATAGTTCTTGGCTTCCGCTCTGCTACCTCCTTTATGAATGGGGCATATTTTACCTTCCTTCAGTTTTCCTGGAAGTTTGCCAGCTGCAAGGAAGCTCTGAAAGAGGAACTGCAGTGGTCTTGCTAGGACTCTCTTACATGCTTTTAGGAGGATTGCCGGGAATCCATCGGGGCCAGTAGCTGAGTCTGTTTTCATTTCATCTATAGCCTTGGTTACATCGTCTTCCTTTATATCGATGTAATCTATCG
Source organism: Octopus sinensis (assembly GCF_006345805.1). Taxonomy (NCBI): domain Eukaryota; kingdom Metazoa; phylum Mollusca; class Cephalopoda; order Octopoda; family Octopodidae; genus Octopus; species Octopus sinensis. The sequence goes on from NW_021836140.1 coordinate 77,607, forward strand.
TCGCCGCCTCTGATTTTATATCTGCAGTGGTAAAAAAGTCAGTTGGATTGGTGATTTGGAGATGCCCAAGGGGTGGAGTGAAAACACTCTTGAATTGCTCATTCAGTATTTCACTTACCCTCATTGGTTTTCCTGTAAGTGTGCCATCCTTTTCGAGGAGTGGCCCTATTCTACAGTGCACTGTAGCTGTTTCTTTGGCATACCTGTAGAAAGCTCTGGGGTTAGATTTTATGTTTTCTATAGCCCAGGCTTCTTTGTCTGCTCTTTCTTTTTCATGGGAGAGTTGCAGACATTTTTCGATTTCCAACAGTTTTATTTTTAGGCGGGACTTTTCACTACTTTCAATCTGTTTGTTTAGGCGATTTGAAAATTTCGTACGCCGTCTCATTAAAATTTTCCTCTCTCTGGGGATTTTGTTCTTGTGTACAGTGGCCTTTCTCTCTGGACACATTTGTAGCATATGGCTTGCATTACAGACATGAATTGTTGAAGTTTCACGTCGATGTCTGGCGAGGAGAGACATTTAGGCCAGTTTTGTTTGAGGATCTCTTTCTCAATTTGTTTCCAGTTTGCCTTATGGTAGTTCAAGCTGGAAAGATTTTGAGGGTTTCTTGTAGGCTGCATGTCCGTGCTCTCTTTTGGCCCGTACATGGTCAGCTCTATCATGTTGTGATCCGAGAGTAGTGTCGGTGTCACTTTCACATTACGGATGAGATCCATGTCATTTGTGAAGCAGAGATCCAGTGTGTTACCTGCCCTGGTTGGTTGGAGTATTACCTGCTCCATGTACAGGGTGTTGATGAGGTTCAGGAGGGACCTCGCCTGTCCTCGTTCACATCTTGTCATTCCTGGGAGAGAAAGGCCCTCGGGCCATCTGACATTGGGCAGATTGAAGTCTCCCATAAGAAGCACACCTATGTGTTGTTCTAATGTGGTTAGAATTTCTTCTATTTTTATAAGGCAGTCTTCAAACTTGCCCACATGGCTTGGGGCATCTGGAGGGCGATATGTAGCACACACAACTACATCAAGTTGCCTAATATGAACAATTAGTGTGTCACACACCGAGTTTGAGTATGACAAGAGGACCTGGGGTGTGAGGTCCTCACGGATGTACATAGCAACACCTCCATGACTCCTTTCTTTCCTGTCGGTCCGTAGTACAGCATACTGTGGTATGTGTAACTCCGCATCTGCTATGTCCGGTTTCAGGTGCGTTTCTGTAAGTGCTATGCATAAGGCTTGATTGCATGCAACAAAGTCTCTCAGGAACGGGATCTTTGTCCTGTTACTGAGTGTTTGCAGTCCTCTGATGTTCAGTAGGAGTATCGAGGTGAGGTGTACGTTGTTGCCGGCGGTGTCCATCCTGTGTCTGTTTGCTGTGGTGGTCTGGTATATAGTGGGTAGTCCCACCTGCGGGCTTGGGTTTGATGAAGCCAGGTCAGCTGCTGTACAATCTTTTGTGCCATGCACAAAAAAGATTGTTGCTCAGCAGCTGCTCTTTCGATAACATCATGTTGGCTGTTTGTGGCGCGCACAACATCTGCGTACCTCCGCTTTGGGGCAGGTGGTGCGTGGTCCATCCCTTTTCTTTGTGTTGATGGTTTGTCCATCTGCCTCGTGTCTCTGTGGCAGGGTCCCCGATGTGCAAAGCGGCAGCCTGCACCTTCCTTTCCGTGCCAGCAGGAACTTCTCAGGTAGAACATACACACCCGTGTGCGCTGTTTGGTTCCATCCTTTGCGGTTCCACTTCTATTTCTGGTTGTTTCACTCTTTGGTCCTGCTTGAGCTTTTTCTTTTCCTTTAGCTCTTCCAGTCCTTCTTTTAGTTCTTCTTCCTCCCTCTACCTCTTCACCGGGTTCTCCGTCTCCATGGCCCTTGCTGTCGGTTGGAGAACTTGCACCTGGGTTCACTTCCCGGGCAGGTTTCCCATTCAAAACCTCCTCCCGGGCGTCCACCTAATATATAAATATTAGGGAATAAATCCAAACTTACAGGGAAAAATCAGATTTGGGATTGAATCCAATTTTATAGCAAAATATTATATTATATTAAATTAGAGACAAAACCACTATTAGGCAAATCATACAATGAAAAACTTAAGCCAATACATAAGATTATTTAATTTATATTATTTAAATATATAACAAAATTATTAAAAAAATATAATTAATATATCACTACGATCGTTTCATGGCTGTTAATTTCTTTAAATTTTCAAGTTACAGTCATTCATCAGGTGGTTTAAATATTTATCTTGGCAATAATGATGAATGACTGTAACTTGAAAATTTAAAGAAATTAACAGCCATGAAACGATCGTAGTGATATATTAATTATATATTTTTAATAATTTTGTTATATATTTAAATAATATAAATTAAATAATATTATGTATTAGCTTAAGTTTTTCATTGTATGATTTGCCTAATAGTGGTTTTGTCTCTAATTTAATATAATATATATATAATATATATATATATATACATATATCAGTTTCTGTTATATACATATATATATATATATGTATATGTATGTATATTTTTCTATTTTGGATATATTTGGGATACTTAGGTCTGCTCAGGACTTGGTGCTTGCTTTTTCCATGGTTATGAGTAAGTATTTCACTTATATCTCGCGTATTTGCCGCTGAAGAGGGGAAAATTTTTCTTATGAATTAATCCCGAAATTGGACCAATACGGTAATAACGATTTTTTTAAAGATTTCTATCAGTTTGTTTCGAGACGCATAAATTATAATGGTTATCGACAATTTTTTGTTTCGGCATATTTGGCATTAGAATTTTCCTTCTGCCCTTATCTTGTAAATTATTTATAAATTTAACCTTTAAAGGTATTTTTTGATATGCTGGCCATTGATAATTTTTTTTTCCCGAAACAAATTTTATCCTACGTTAATTATATATATATATATATATATATATATATATATATATATACATGTGTGTGTGTGTATGTATGTATACACACACACACACACACACACACACCACACACACACACACATATATATATATATATATGGACATACATCATAATCAGAACAAAGGACTTGATACATTAGACAGGAATGAATGAATAATTCATTTGGTAAAAGTGAAACACCAACTTCAAAGTTTTGTGGAGGACGCCTTACAGAGCTATGTAAAATTATTATTTGCTGATTTCTATAAAGGGGAGGGTGAAGAAGATGGTAGAGGTGGACGGGATAGATAGAATGAAAGTATAGGAATTATAAGAAAATATCTAATCGATGCTTACTTCCCCATTAATTGCAGTAACATATATTTTATAGTAACTTATGGTTTAATGTATTTCTCAATTCAGATTTTATATCAATTTAATCACATGCTTTTATATTATTTACTGATATATTCTGAGTGTTTTATATTGTTTTCCTGCAATAAAATTTAAACTTCACACATTTAAATATGTCAGCTGTTAAACAATTGTTAGATGTATTGATATTTGATTGTGTATGGGTTTTATACACTTATAATGAGATAAATCTAAGATATTAAGATTCGAAAATTATGAGACACTATTCTATGGAAATTATCCCATTATTTATTGTTTTTTAAACGTTTTCATTTTCCAAACTGTTAATATGTAATTTTACCCTTATCTTGTTATCGTCTATTGTTTCAAACAATTAAACTATAAACGATATTAACAAAAGTAATTCCTGATATTGTAATAACTTCTAAACAAATTTTTCTCAAGTTAATGTACATGATTTGTTCCTCTTTTGTATTGAAGGACTACTTCTATATTGAATTTTTCAAAACGTATTGCTCTTTACATTGAAAATGTTTTATGTACAAAAATAAATTTTCTATTAACTGGAACAGTTTGTATTACTTTATTCACTCATGTCTTATTTTGTTCCACACCTTTCCAATTTTATATGCAAATATATTAATTTTAGTCATATAATTAAAAATCATTTCCTTAAGCTTAATTCATTTCAATTTTTCATATATGGTTTTACACTTTCTTAGATTCCAGCTTCAATTAAACCTTCACCAAAATTATCACATAATTTCAGCTATGTAATGTGTACAGGTTCGTGTGAGAAACACGGTTACACGCTTACACAAATTGTATTCAATATGGTCAGAAAGAGTGGAATAACTCTTCTTTCCAGCATTATTTTAATCACTCGCTACTCCGAGCTTAGGACTGTCATATTTAGCGGGTGATGTACACATGCAAAACTTGTGGTAGCATTCCTTTTATTCATTTTCATTGTGGACTTGACAGATTAATTAAAACTATTGGTTAGTTTTTTAATCTTGAAATTTTTTTTTTTTGAAAAATGGCGCAGGAGTGGCTGTGGTAATTAGCTTGCTAACCAACCACATGGTTCCAGGTTCAGTCCCACTGCGTGGCATCTTGGGCAAGTGTCTTCTACTATAGCCCCGGGCCGACCAATACCTTGTGAGTGGATTTGGTAGACGGAAACTGAAAGAAGCCTGTCGTGTATATGTATATATATATATATGTATGTGTGTGTGTGTTTGTGTGTCTGTGTTTGTCCCTCTAGTATTGCTTGACAACCGATGCTGGTGTGTTTATGTCCCCGTCAATTAGCGGCTCGGCAAAAGAGACTGATAGAATAAGTACTGGGCTTACAAAGAATAAGTCCCGGGGTCGATTTGCTCGACTAAAAGGCGGTGCTCCAGCATGGCCGCAGTCGAATGACTGAAACAAGTAAAAGAGTAAAGAGAGTAAAGATATGAAGGAATTTTTTTCCAATTTTGTTTTAATATGTTATGAATCCCTGATCAAACGTAATCCCAGATAGTAATCCCAAACTCATATTGGTGTTGCAAAAGTGGGTTCGACTTTTGTGGCCATTGCCATCTACTCCTTTCGATGGAGTGTAATATTGATTGTCAAAGAAGTAGCTGTTTTCTAATACCGAACGTAACCCTTCTAGCATGAATTCTTTCGAAGATGGCCTCTGAATTACGTGCGGACATTTACATGAACCACAATTCTACCGCCTCAAATTTCAATTTCTTCAGGTGCAGAGGCTAGTCACGTCGAAACTAACTGCGATTGTTACTACGCTAACTCTTTCTGAAATGTGATTTAAAATGTATATCATACCTAATGAAACTAGGAACCAATCTGTATAATGGTTTTTAATATGATTCCCAGTAAATTGCTTAACCACTGGGTACCTTAAGTTGATTTTGCAACAATTGAGCGTAAGTTTAAATTACATGGCTTAGGACGCTTTACATACGATGTATAGAGATATTTAGGTCTTAGCGAATTTCTTTACAGTTATGAATTTTTGATTGTCCATAAAAGTTGTTTGATTTTATATCAAACTTTGTTGCATAATTCAGCTTCTTTCCATTACATTACTTTTGAAATTGTTAATTTTCCTGCTTTTTCTATTGCTTATTAATTTGTGTTTGTTTCTAATACACCTTGGATTGTTGATCCTTTCATTTCTCTAAGATCGTGAGCCTATCATGGGTATTACAATGGCTCCTTCTGTGTCAGCTTCTTAAACTGCGTTAGAGAAATCCACTGCTTTTTGCACTTCCTTTGTAATATTTGACTTTATACGATTTACTGAAATGTTTGAGCTCTCTCACTTTTTCTGAACGCTAAAAATTCCTCTAAATGTTTATTCTAGTTCATGGGGGTGGGGTTAAAACCTTTTTTGATTTTTATCTGTTATGAATTTTTTGTAAACCTTTTGGGAAAATTGCTATAGTCGAAATTTCCAACAGAATTCTTCAGTATCTTTAATAAGATCTATTATGCCAGGTATAGAATTTGGAATATGTGTGTGTGAGAGAGAGGGTTTCGTTCTTAAGTATCTTTCAGTATGCTTCCTTTATTTATTTATTTATTTATTCCACACCTCTATTTCTTTCTTTTTGTCGTTTTGTACGCTTCATATTCAAAATTTATTTCATCCCATTCTTTAGATGTATCCCATATATTCGAGAGTTATGTTGCGATTGATATCACAGCAGCCGTATTCGGGGTTTCTGAAAAACTGTAATGTGTTTCAATGCTAGTACAAACTCTATTTTATCCCCGTAAATACAGGTTTGTTCTTCCACTTCTATACTGTTACCTGTATAGTAGTGAGCGTTTAGTTTCTTCAGCCTCTTTTTGTCGGAAATCTCTGCTCATGTTCCACGTGCGTTCTCATTGTTGCAAAACGATCGGCTGGTGCTGCTGGTTATGGTCTACAGAGACGATTTTCGGCATCTGGGTGGCTTGTATTTCGTTGGTGGCTCTTGGATAGAGGACAACCTCTTCTGAATTTCCTAGAGTTACAATTGCTGGTGCTCTGAAGAACAGCAACCCCTGTGCCTGGGTTTGCTGTTGCTGTCTATGTTGTTCTTTTCCATTTCTGCTCCTTTAACTCTTCATCGCAGAAACCCTTAAATGACTCCGACATTAAAGAATGCAGAATTATTTCCATTTGCAAAATGTGTGTGCGTATTCATGTTGTTTCCAGAAGTAAGGTTAGAACTGTTCACACTAGAAGTGTTTTCTAGCAAAGTGTCTTTTCCTTTGAAAGTGCGTTGGATGCAAAAGATTCTCGTTTATTTTTGTCATTTGTTTAAACCCTGTAGACTTATGTGCACCTCTGCTACTTTTGTTTATGAGGGAATATCTTTCCACCTATTGTGCATACGTATAGACAAATCTGCATAATGTTTGGTCTAAAATCAGACATAGCTAAACACATCGCATATTTGTACCGAAGCAGTTTTCTGTTCATATTTATTCAACTGACTGCTCAACCTACCAGCCTACCTCAGTACCCTCACCACACACACACCTCTATACAAATACCCATACACTGTTCAACTCATTACTCACTTAACACAACATTACACACACACCCCAAACACCTTCAAACTCCACACACACTAGCACCGGACACTTCTCAGCACCCACACCACACACCATTATCCATACACCTATACACAATTTTCAATACCGTCATCACATATACCACTATACAAGTGGCCACACCTGTCTTCGTCTTTTGTTTGTGCATAAATATATATATATATATATATATATATATATATATATATATATATATATATATATATATACTGTAATCCAATGTACATTATCCATTACATCTTACCTATCTGAAAACCTATTGATGTGCTTTGAGGAAGATTTGGTTGCTCCGTCTAGTAGTCAGAAGAGTTACAGAGATATGATAGTTGCAGGGGTAAGAAAAAGTTCATATTTTCGTGTCTGCTGTTAGGTATGCTGGTAAGCATTTCTTCTTATGTAAAAGACAAAGCATGATAATAATAATTATATATATATAGGTGCAGGCGTGGCTGTGTGGTAAGTAGCTTACTTACCAACTACATGGTTCTGGGTTCAATCCCACTGCGTGGCACCTTGGGCAAGTGTCTTCTACTATAGCCTCGGGCTGACCAAAGCCTTGTGATGAAAACTGAAAGAAGCCCGTCGTATATATATATATATATATATATTATGTGTGTGTGTGTATGTTTGTGTGTCTGTGTTTGTTCCCCCAACATCACTTGACAACCGATGTGTTTATGTCGGCAAAAGAGACCGATAGAATAAGTACTAGGCTTACAAAAAATAAGTCCTGGGGTTGATTTGCTCGACTAAAGGCGGTGCTCCAGCATGGCTGCAGTCAAATGACTGAAACAAGTAAAAGAGTAAGAGAGTATATATATATACAGTGTGTGTGTATGTGTATGAGAGTAAATGGATCAATCAGTTGCAACATTGAACGATCAGCTGAACTTGCAAAGTATTTCCCAAATATGTCTAGCTCAACATAGTTCTGTGTCAATGTCAGAATCAATGTGACATAGCATGACACAATATGACACAGTGTGATACAGTATGACATCATTTGTAACAATACTGGCCCTTTAAATTACATATACATTTCAAGCAACTGGCATCTCTACCTCAGTTTCTGTCAACTACATTTCACTCAAAAAATCACAGTTAAATTTGAGGCTATGATTAAAAATTACTTCCGCATATGCCATATGATGAGGTTGAACTGGAGAGTTCATGATTACAAAACAAGCTTCTTAAATATAGAGCCATAATGCATATAATGCAAAAATAAGATATGAACAAATGTTCCATACACACAAATAATACAAAAAAGACATGGAAAAAAAAGTTGAATCTAATATAAATAGAATTTGATTGTTCTTTCTAACATTTCCTTTTACTTCATTTCCCTTCCCCCCATTGCTATCTTCCTGATCAACAATATCTTTATTTTCTGTAAAAGCTAAATTATATATAATTGTTAAGCATATATATACATGCACTCATGTATTCTTTTACCTGAAAATAGAAATAACATGCCCCCGAGGAGAATAAAAGAAGTTGAACATGTATTCATTCTTTTGCTTATTTAATTGAATTAATGTAATCTTTTTTTCTTTCTTTTATTTCAATTTTCTATCAAGTCATCTATAAGAAGCAAAATATTTTAACCTTTGTTTTTTTCCTTGTTTGAAAAATCTGTTGCATTTATTATTTAGTATTATCATCATACTTAAGTTGAAAGAGAGGAAAAATGAGAACGGAATATCAAAAATAGCTTTAAATAGTGCTCAAACTGAAAATAAGCTTAATAGAGTACACTCTAGTGTACATCACTCAGAGTAATTACATCTAATCTGAATTAGCTTATTGAGCTGCTACTTATTACTTTAACATTTCATATCCCAGCATAGACCCTATGCTGCCACCCAAGGTCAAGATACTGGTCTATTTCGCTTTGTGGTAATTAGGTGCTTTGAACATGAAGAAATTACTCTGGCAAGATGTATAATTTGAGAGAAATTTGTTAGCATACGATGCTTAGATCAAGCCCTCATGGAATCTAGAAGAAAGCAAATAAGAATCCCTTCATTAAATACCTTCTGACAAGTATCCTAAATTGTCTCAGTTTTTTTTTATTGGTTGCCATGGAATCTTATCAATCTGAATGCATCTATTGGTATTCAAAAGTTAATTTGCTTTGTGAAGAATTAATGATATTACAGGCTTTAAACATAATAGAATCTGAATATTTTTAACTCAAAGAATAGGAATTTGTTTAATAGCATCAAATAAATTTGAAGAATAGGCCAGGATTTAATTATGGATTTTCAAGTTCCTTTCCCCTATCTGTTACAGTATCTAAGTTTCATTGATGCCAGACTTAGATATATTTGTATCAAGTTGATATAAAAGGTTTTCAAGAATATGAACAAGTGTCTATATTTTTCCTATCTATATGGCGGCGCGCTGGCAGAAACTTTAGCGTGCCGGGCAAAATGCTTAGCAGTATGTCGTCTGTTGTTATGTTCTGAGTTCAAATTCCGCCGAGGTCAACTTTGCCTTTCATCCTTTCGGGGTCGATAAATTAAGTACCAGTTATGCACTGGGGTCGATATAATCGACTTAATCCTTTGTCTGTCCTTGTTTGTCCCCTCTATGTTTAGCCCCTTGTGGGCAGTAAAGAAATATATATTTTTCCTATCTCAAGGCAAACTTTGCACTTGTTATAAATATTTGGATCGTTAGGAATTTACACTTCTGTGTAATCAGATTAGGAAAGTAAATAATTTGACTGTTTCAATTTCAACTGCATAAATTGATGGCATTGGTGTATGGAGGTAAAACATATTCCACTTAACCTCTTTGTCATAAGTACACTGGTATATGAAGTAGCACTTTCACCAGCAAATGTAGTATCACTTCAATATAGTAAGAAGTCATGAGTTTGGCTTATGAGAGCAGTACAACCCTGCTGATAACACACAGATAAAGGAAAGAAGGGGATATAAGGAATTTCTCTTTTAGAAGAGAAGGAATTTCCTTGAGGCATGATTCCTACTAAAATCCAGTCAGGTTTCAGGGTTTTGGGTATTTATTCCCTAGAGAGAAACAACATCACCAATACTCTTTTAGTCTTTTACTTGTTTCAGTCATTTGACTGTGGCCATGCTGGAGCACCACCATGGGGATTTTCTCCATTTTTCTTTTTTTCTTTTTTTTGTGATGAGGTTTTTCTGCAACAGAAGACCAAATAACCAGTCCCACAGTATTTGCCCCTCTGACCCACAAGTGCTGCATTATCAAGTCGACCAGAATCACCTGGCTTAGATCACTTGATATCAGAGAATATATGTCCTTTCAACAAAGCTAGCCCAATTGAAAGAAAGTAGATGAGAAAATCTGAGAGAAAAGGAGTTCTCACTGACATTCCTGAACCATTTGAAATTACACAACAGGCCAAGAATATAAAGGAGACATTATCCAGGGAGTAAATTAAACCAAGAAAATTATGCTTGAAGAGTTCATCGAGATTATTGATAGTGAGGTCTCTATTGAAGAGGTTTGTATTTCCCTGGACATCATATCTGGTTGATAGGAAACATCTGACGGTGAACAACCCACAAACAGGAATGTGGTAACTATTCAAATGCAAGTGTTTGGAAGGGAAAAAAAGGTGGAACATTATATTGGACACATTAATAAAATTTACAGAGATGGCATGACCATCAAAATCTTGGAATGTGTCCCAGAGAAAGATTTTTGCACACTCCAAATTCACAAAGCTGATTATCACTCACAGGAACATGAGGTCATTGTATACATTTTGCCTGCTCTGTACAACAGAACAAAGCATCAACAGCAGCAGCAACTTGTGTTTCTTGTTGAACTTCTCAGCCTACAAGCCAGAATAAATATAAGGACATGTTGTGGAACAATAAACCTTATTTATAGTTGACAAACCAAAGTAATGACCATGCCTTGTTGAAGTTGGCTAATAAAATACATCATTGGAACTAAAAACTGAAATGATGCCAACATCTTTCTTGAATTATTCTCTAATTATTGCTGTGTTCCAACTAGCCTCATGGCACGAGTCCTCTTACTCCATTGTGAAGCTACTGTAATGGTTACACTTGGGTCGCAAAAATGACTTTCTTCAGGAATTTCTCAAAGCATCTTCTGAATGTGTTGACTGAGTTTTGTTGCACTCATTTATATTTGTGACAAATGATAATGCAATTATTTTATCAACAGGAGTGGCTGTGTGGTAAGTAGCTTGCTTACGAACAACATGGTTCTGGGTTCAGTCCCACTGCGTGGCACCTTGGGCAAGTGTCTTCTACTATAGTCTCGGGCTGACCAAAGCCTTGTGAGTGGATTTGGTAGCCAGAAACTGAAAGAAACCGGTTGTATATATATATATATATATGTATGTGTGTGTATATGTTTGTGTGTCTGTGCCCCACCCCAAAATCGCTTGACAACTGATGCTGGTGTGTTTACGTCCCTGTAACTTAGCGGTTCAGCAAAAGAGACTGATAGAATAAGTACTAGGCTTACAAAGAATAAGTCATGGGGTCGATTTGCTCAACTAAATGCGGTGCTCCAGCATGGCCACAGTCACATCACTGAAACAAGTAAAAGAGTAGAGTAAAGAGTATAACTATGGACTGAAAATAACCATTTTGGTGGGTGGGTAGGTAGTGGGAATATGTTCACACTAATCCCAGTTTCCTCTTACTATTCTGTAATGAATGAAACATAGAGCATGTATCATAAATCATAGAAATATAAATATTTTGTTTTGTATATTCAAGAACACATTTCATAGATTTGTTTACTGATTGTTACCTTCTCTATCTATCTATCCGCTCAGTCGAAGTTGACTCTCGGTTACTCAATGTATCAGTGTTCTCCAGCCAGTTCTATCCTGGGTCGCTTCTTTCAGATTGGCTATGGCCATTCCTGTGTCACTCTTAATGGTGTCAAGCCAGCGAGTTCTTGGTCGGCCTCTTCCTCTCTTGCCACTGACCATTCTAAGCATGATGTCCTTCACCAGGGATTTTCTCTGCATAATATGACCAAAATATGCCAATCTATGCTTGGCGATCCAACCTTCTAGTGACAGTTTCAGCTTGATCCGGTTAAGAACTTCTCTATTGGTGAGCCTCGCTTGTTACCTTAGATGCATAGATACGTATACTAGTGCAGTTATTGTCATATCTTGAGGCAAATTGTTAGGATGATTGAATTGACACTTTGTAGCCAGGATAACTTCAAGTAGTTATCTGTTTAGAAAGAATATGCCAACATCTCTCTACTCTGAAGAAAGAGATTATCCAATTTTATGTGAAACATCCTTCCAAAATGACACACTGATTTCAATAATTTCACTGTTATACCAATAAGTACATCATCATCATCATCATCATCATCGTTTAACGTCCATTCTCCATGCTAGCATGGGTTGGACGGTTCAACCGGGATCTGGGAAGCCACAAGGCTGCACCAGGCTCCTGTCTGATCTGGCAGAGTTTCTACAGCTGGATGCCCTTCCTAACGCCAACCACTCCGTGAGTGTAGTGGGTGCTTTTTACGTGCCACCGGCAGACCACACCCAGTTTCATTAGGTTTTTGCCTTTTCTTTTATCTGATATCAAGTCTAACATGTTCTCTTTCAGCTAAGACTAAAAAAAAGTTAAAATAGAAAATTCTAATGAGCCATCAATCTAATTTTTTCTTAAACATTCTCTTATGTATTTTTGTCTGATAAAAATAAACACAGGTGGAGTCAAAAGGGGTCAAAATAAAGTCTGAAGATTTGCAACAGAGTATAATATAAAGACTATGCCAAAAGTACCAACGAATCAAATAATTGCAAACCAAGCTTAATGTTAGAACTATTCAGTTAACATCAATAGCTTTAAACTATTTTATTCTTTCGTTGGTTTTAGTCATTAAGCAGCAATTATCGTGGAGCACTACTTTTATCAGTTTTAGGTCAATCATATTGACCCTAGTACTTGTTGTTGTTGTTGTTGTTTGTTCCTTCTCAAACCATGCCTGGCTCATAAGGGCCAGTTTTCCCATTTTCATTGG
>NW_021836141.1:0-52500 GCF_006345805.1 Octopus sinensis
TTTCCCAACTGGACAGGATGCTGGTCTGTCACAGGCGAGCTGCTAGATGCAGGGGGAAAGAGTAAGAGAAAGTTGTGGCATAAGAGTCAGCAGAAGTTCGCCATTACCTTCTGCTGGAGCCGCATGGAGCTTAGGTGTTTTGCTCATAAACACACACATTACCCAGCCTGATATTTGAACCCAAGATCCCTCAACCATGAGTCTGCTGCTCTAACCACTAGGCCATGTGTCTCCACTAGTACTTATTTGCTTGGTATTTATTACATTGATCTATACGTATTGAATGTTTAAATTACCTTACACTGGTTTTTTAACTGAAGGTGTTGTATTGAACAGGTAAGCATAAATGAGGACACGCACACATACACAACATGTTTCTGCGCTTTCTCTGTCTATCAATGTCCACTCCCAAGGTACTAGTCAATGTAAGCAAACAGTAGAAAACGTTTACTCAATACGTCACACAGTGGGATCAAACCTATAGCATCATTGTTTTAAAGAGAACTGCTTAACTCTGAATTGCAGGGTAAATCTGGTGTTTATTTGGTTTGCAAAATTCTTGATGGGAACTCGTGTATTTAAACTGATTTTGTTGTACCTCAGGAGGGTCATTATGCCAATGATAAACAAAGAGTCTTGAATCAAGCCTGGAGAAGGGAGGGCATGTTATTGATGAGGTCATAAATCATAGTAAACGAACTTTGACAAAATTAACTGATTGATTAATCAACCAAACAATTAATAAAAAAAAATCAATTATTTAATTGATTAAATAGTTAACTAGTTGACTAATAATTATGAAAGAAGTGAAAGAGAACTCATGCATTTGTTTATTTCAGGTAAAAGGACCCTCCCAAAATACAACAAAATAGAGTAAATTATTCATCCAGTGATGGTCATCTGAACATATTGTAATGAGGAAAGAATTACAACAATACCAATTCAAATACAAAAATAACCCATTTGAATAGATAATACTATTATTGTACTTATGATTATTGTAATTAATAAGAATGAATATTAATTTCAGAAAAATATTGGTTTCAAATTGTGGCATAAGGCCAGTAGATTTGGGGGAGGGGCAAAATCGATTGCATCAACCCCAATGTTCAGCTGGTACGTATTTGATCGACCCTGAAAGGATAAGTAAAGCTAACCTCAGTAGAATTTGAACTCAGAGCCTGAAGTCAGATGAAATGCCACTAAGCTTTTTGCCTGGCATGCAGACAGTTCTGCCAGCATGCTGCCATATTTTAGATAAATATTAATATATTTCAATGCAAATGTTAGTTGCACTTAGTACCAATAACGAAATTAGTTAAACAGAATTTCTTATTGCTTCTATCAATTTTAAAGAAACGTTTCTTTTATACAGCTACTGTGTTCTATAGCTACTGTTTTACATAGGTACTAGCAGCTAAGCCCGGTTTCACCTGGTCTATTTGGATGATGTGGCTGTGATCCTTTTCGGTTAGGCATAATCTATAACAGCGTTTGTCAACCTTATCATTTTGGGTCCCCTGTTTCGATTGGAGCCTCCAACTATATGAAAATTTCCTGACCCCACCCCGTCAGAAAACAGCTTCTGAGCAACTGGTTGTTTTTATGGCAGAAGAAAGAGGGAAATTCCATTAGAAAATTTTTAATTGATTTTCTAGGTAAGTATGGAGGTTAGGGAACAAAAATACAAACTGCATTCCAATCTATGTATCTGTCACCACATGTGTGCCATTTTTCATGCAAATCCACCCAGCCATTTGGCTGTGAACCTCAAGACAAGAAAGAATACAACGATCGCCCATGTCCAATTTATATTATAGATTATTTTATATTTGTCAACTATCAGTGTTTTCGTAATCAATTTGAAAAAATCCATTGCACAGGTGATTAGCCCATTCAACTTCACCAGAGCCTCATTGGCCAGCTTTACCTGTTTCCATCTCTCACAACAAGGACGAGGAGTTGGGCTTTGAGGGATAGAGTAGGCTTAAGAACTCGTGGCGTAGATCAACACAAAAGGATCTAGAGAAAGGGGGACATTCATGGCAGAGTATAAGTACAGAAGCGAAAAATTATGCGACATGGAATTCAATTATAAGTGGCCTATACTCCGCATTGGAGCGCTAAAGGCAGAAAAAAGAAGAAAAAAATTATTTTATATAGCTACTATTTTATACACCTACTGTATTCTATAGTTACTGTTTTATACAGCTACTTTTACATAGTGACTGTTTTATACAGCTTATGTCTGTTCTAGCTACTGTCTTTTAAAGCTACTCTTTTACATCGCTATTCAACTTGAGCAGACTCCATATTTTACATTATTTGATTAAAGGAATTAAGATTAATGCGATCATTTAAGACCACAATAAGACTCTTATTGCAAGTTTTAATCGTATTAATTTTGTCATATAGCAAGTAGTCCAGCTATTTTAATCTTCTCCTGTTCAGTAAAAATCTACACTGTTTTTCAGAGTTACGCTATTAGTTATAAACAGACAGGAACCACCAGACACTATGTAAATTATGAATGAAAGCTTAACCACCATTTGTGAGTATAATCTAATAGCTTACTTCCATGCTATTGTTAATTGTTTTATTTCGTTTTTTTGAAATTGTTTTAGATATTTATGTAATTACAAACAGATATAGACACCTTCTCAGCCCACGTATCCTTTACCCAGTGTAAAACAGAGGATGTGACATCTGAAGAGAGAAAGGGTAGTGCTTATTTATAGCTTCGTAGATTAGAGAAACAGAAAATGAAGTGTGTTGCTCAAGTATGTATGGCACTCAGCTCAACAAATGTACAACCTTATGACTGAGTCAAACACACTGACCAATAGTCCATGCATCCTTACATGCGGATTATAAAGAACTATAAAGAAAAAATATATAGGCCCAGGAGTGGCTGTGTGGTAAGTAACTTGCTTACCAACTACATGGTTCTGGGTTCAGTCCCACTGCGCGGCACCTTGGGCAAGTGTCTTCTACTATAGCCTTGGGTCGACCAAAGCCTTGTGAGTGGATTTGGTAGACGGAAACTGAAAGAAGCCCGTCGTATATATGTATATGTGTGTGTGTGTGTGTGTGTGTGTGTGTGTCTGTGTTTGTCCCCCCAACATCGCTTGACAACTGGTGCTGGTGTGTTTTTGTCCCTGTAACTTAGCAGTTTGGCAAAAGAGACTGATAGAATAAGTACTAGGCTTCTGAAGAATAAGTACTGGGGTCGATTTGCTCAACTAAAGGCAGTGCTCCAGAATGGCCGCAGTCAAATGACTGAAACAAGTAAAAGAGCCCGTATGTATGTCTTCTGTCTTTTACTTGTTCCAGACTGTGGCCATGCTGGAGCACCATCTTTAAAGATTTAGTTGAACAAATCGACCCCAGTACTTATTTTTATCTTTGGTAATTATTCTTGAGCTCTCATTAAGCTGAAATACCAAGTTACCAGGATGTTATCAAACCAACACCTCATATAAAGTGGTGGTTGGGAAAACAAAAAGATCCACAAAGATACTCATGTATATGCATCTCTCTCTCTCTCTCTCTCTCTCTCTCTCTCTCTCTCTCTCTCTCTCTCTCTCTCTGTGGATCGTTGGTGATTTTTTAGCTCCATCTTCCTTTTCTCTTGGACTTTCCTCTGTTTCCTGTTTCTGAAGAAGAGCTTTGCTCTAAACGTAAAACTACCTTTCTATCCTTCCCTGAGCGTTTGCTAATACTTTGCATGTACCATGTCCTCACGTTGTTGTTATTGTTTCTTGTGTTTTTTCTTTAGGATTTTTTTCTTTGATTAATTATATATATATAAATATATTTGAAAGAATGAGTAGAGATGGCTTTTACTCCGAGCGAGATGCCGTTTGTCACCAGCAGAGGTAAGAGCTCTCTGAACTTTACCCAGGCTATTCTTACTCTAGCAGTTACATTTTTAGCACACCCACCCCTGCTACTGACTTGGTCACCTAGGTAACGGAAGCTATCAACTACTTCTAGTTTTTTCCCCCGGAAAGTGACGAAAGTTGTTTTCTGCAGATTTTCAGTGTTTATTGCTCCTGAGCATCTGCCACATACAAAAACTATCTTCCCAGTTAGCCTTCCTTTGACATTGCTGCACCTCTTATGTGTCCATAGCTTACGCAGAGCCATCTACCTGAAGGTATTTGTGGTTTGTCTACCTTCCTACTTATTAGTACTTTGGTTTTAGCTAGGTTGACTCTAAGGCCCTTCGATTCTAATCCTTGCTTCCACACCTGAAACTTCTCCTCCAGTTCTGATAGTGACTCAGCAATTAGAGCAAGACCGTCAGCATAGATGAGCTACCGGGGGCATCCCGTCTTGAATTCCTCTGTTATTGCCTGGAGAACTATGATAAATAGGAGAGGGCTGAGGACTGAACCTTGGTGGACTCCTACCTCTACCCGGAATTCTTCACTGTACTTGTTGCCAACCCTCACCTTACTAACAGCACCCCTGTACATGGCTCGCACGGCTCTCACTAACCATTCATCTATTCCTAGTTTCCTCATTGACCACCAGATAAGGGATCGGGGAACCCTGTCAAAGGCTTTCTCCATGTCAACAAAAGCCAGGTACAGAGGTTTATCTTTGGCGAGGTATTTCTCCTGCAGCTGTCTTACCAGGAATATAGCATCAGTGGTGCTTTTTCCTGGCACGAACACAAACTGCATTTGATCTAAACTGACTCTCTCTCTCTAATTAATTGGGCTATGACCCTCTCCGTGACCTTCATTACTTGATCCAGCAACTTGATACCTCTGTAATTATTTGTATCTAAGGCGTCACCTTTACCTTTGTGGCAGTTGACTATTATACTGCTACACCAGTCATTGGGTATGACTCCTTCGTGTATCACCTGGTTAACTATGCGGGTGACTAGGCTATAACCGACACTGCCAGATATTTTGAGCATATCTGCAGTAATTCCTGATTGGCCTGGGGCTTTCCCTGTTTTCATGATACTAATTGCCTTGACTACCAAGGAACTGTCAACTCGGATAGCTTGTGCCTCTGTTGAGTCGACATTCGGCAGACTCTCTTTATCCCATTCAGCTAGGTGACTAGGTGACGGGCGGATTTCCTGAAGTTGGTATTGCAAACCATAAGATCATTTGCATCGCAGAACTCCAGCAGTCTGGTTCCCTCCTCATTGCGGGAACCAAAACCATAGCCTCCATGTATGCCATGGAAGCCCCCTGCACGTGTTCTTTGCCTGTGTTCTTTGCTATATATATATATATATATATATATATATATATATATACATAAATATATATATATATATACATAAATATATATATATATATATATATATATATAATATATAATATATATATATAATATATATATATATATATATATATATACATATATAGTGTAACTACCTGAGAGAAATGTTGGACATAAGAAGCATCGGATGTGGCGTGCAGGAGAGACGTTTGCATTGGTATGGTCATGTACTATAGAAGGATGAGAAGAGATGTGTGAAGAAGTGACACTCCCAAACTGTTGAAGGAATCCACGGTAGAGGTAGACCCAGGAAAACATGGGATGAGGTGGTTAAGCATGACCTTCATACGTTGGGCCTCACCGAGATATCTGGAGATATGCTGTGACTGCAAAGACCCGACAAATGAAGTGAGTTCATGGCTCACAGGACAGCCTGCTGCGCTAATCTTGGATCGTAGAGTGACCTTTTGTGCTTGAGGAGACCTATTGAGTCAAGTACGTCAACACCAACATCAAAATAAAAATCAAATGGAAATTGTAGTTATGATACCCGTGTCTGTGGCATGTAAAAAGCACCATCCGAACATAGCTGATGCCAGCGCCGTCTGACTGGCGTCCATGTTGGTGACATGTAAAAAGTACAACCGATTGTTGCCGTTTGCCAGCCCCCTCTGACCCCTGTGCTGGTGACACGTAAAAAGCACCCACTACACTCACGGAGTGGTTGGTGTTAGGAAGGGCATCCAGCCGTAGAAACACTGCCAGATCAGACTGGAGCTTGGCGCAGCCTCCTGGCTTCCCAGACCCCGGTCGAACCGTCCAACACATGCTAGCATGGAAAACAGACGTTAAACGATGATGATGATGATGATGATGATGTTTATATGAATATACATATATACATATATATATATATATATATATAATATATAATATATATATATATATATATAATTATTATTTGAGGGAATAAAATCCAAACTTACAAGGAAAAAATTCAATTTAGAAATACTAAATCCAATTTCACACAATATAATATATATATATATAAAATTAGAAAAAAACACCTTTTATCAATTCAAAATGAACAATTAAATTACACCATCTATAAAATTACATATAATAGAAAAGTTAAAATTAAAATAACAATAAAATGTAAAGATTAAGTAAATTGCAAAAATAATAATAAAAACGTATATAATAGATTTAATTGTTATAAAAGATTTTACGTTTTACATATTATTTAATTTGAGAATTAATATTGTTAGACTATATTTCTTTTAATAATTAAATAATATTTTCATCAAATAGTATTACTTTTTAATAAACTAGTTTTTATTTTAATATAAAGTTTATGTTTAACTTTTTATCGTGTGATATATTAAATCTATAGATATTATACTTGGATATTAATATAACGAGTTTATATAATTGATTTGAGTATATTTGTACTATTTCAAATTTTTGATTGTATTTTTCATGAATGGAATCGATTGAGTATATTAATTAGACGCTTATAATATTGATACATTTAAAATCTAGAGAGATTAACAGATTCGTTGAACTTAGTAATTTAGTTTGCTTATCAATATTAGTAACTATTATTTTGATTTTGATCGTTGTTTTATTGTTATTGTTATTGACTGGTTTGGTAGAGGACTGGTGATTGTGATTGTACATCTTCATAGTGTATTGTTCTTTGGTTCTAATATTTTTGCACCTTTCTTTAATTTGGGGTTGATAGGTTTTCTTACTTTCCATTAACATCTTATTCTCGCTATTATATATTTTATACATTTTTATATATATTGATAGATATTACTTACGATAGATATTAATTATTATCTCTCTCTCTCTCTCTCTCTCTCTCTCTCTTTATTTAATATATTATATTATATTATATTATATCTGTCTGGCACCTGTGCGGGTGGCACGTAAAAAGCACCCACTACACTCACGGAGTGGTTGGCGTTAGGAAGGGCATCCAGCCGTAGAAACACTGCCAGATTTGACTGGGCCTGATGAAACCTTCTGTCTTCACAGACCCCAGTAGAACCGTCCAACCCATGCTAGCATGGAAAACGGACACTAAACGGTGATGATGATGATGATGAGGATATAGGTGGCTTAGGTATTTGTAATACTAAATTTAAGTTAATTAGGTATTATATTATTTGATATTTAGTCAACTTTGTTATAGATTGTTATATTAAATCTATAGATACTACACATATATATTCATTATATGGTTAGTTTATTTAAGGAGTTTTTCAATATTTGAAACATTTATTTTGATTACAATTTAATGACTTGTACTAGCTTTGTGTATTTTATTTAATTTTAAAGTACTTGATTATTTAAGTATCATTTTATGTTTCACTTATGTATATTTAGGATTTTCATATACATATATATATTTATATCAAAGTATATTTATTAATTAATTATTTTATTGTTCTATTTTATTTTAACCTGATGAGCAACTATATTTATATCGAAGTGATTTCTCTACTACTATAATCATTTCGTTAAATATAGCCGCGAAACAGGTGTTGTTTTTCTACCTATTATATACGTTTTTATTATTATTTTTGCAACTTACTTAATCTTTACATTTTATTGTTATTTAATTTTAACTTTTCTATCATATGTAATTTTATAGATGGTGTAATTTAATTGTTCATTTTGAATTGATAAAAGGTGGTTTTGTTTCTAATTTTATATATATATATATATACACACACACACACATATATTTTTATTGTCCACAAGGGACTAAACATAGAGGGGACAAATAAGGACAGACAAAAGGATTAAGTCGATTACATCGACCCCAGTGTGAAACTGGTACTTTATTATCGACCCCAAAAAGGATGAAAGGCAAAGTCGACCTCGGCGGAATTTGAACTCAGAACGTAACGACAGACGAAATACCGGTAAGCATTTGCCCGACATGCTAATGTGTCTGCCAGCTCGCCGCCTTCGTATATATACAAATATATACATATATATAATATATATATATACATATATATATATATATATATATCTATATATATATATATATATATATATATATATATAATATATATATATATATATATATCATATATATATATATATTTATATATATATTATATATATATATATATATATATATATATATATATATATATATATATAATATTATATATATATATATAACTTAGAAAGGTTTTGGCCAGTATTGGCCCAGGCCACGTCTAACTTAATAGCACCACCTGGCGAAGTCTTTCAATTCAGGATTTGGGCATCAAGGCCCATTCAAGCAGAGCGTTATGTTGCGGAGACATATCCGGGGTGTGGGTGGTTTGTCCGGGACTGTTTGAAGGAATTTGTCCAAAGACTTCTTGAATTTGTGTCGTCAGTTTCTTTTTGACGTGTCCTGGTGTTTTCTTGAAGAGAGCGGGTCCAATTGAGGTGAAATAGTTGTGCCGTATTGTCGTTATGTGATGCGATTCAGATTTTTGTTGTGGACGGATGGCACATGGTCCAAGCCTTGGATGTATTTTGAAGGTGATGCCAACATCATTCAGACAGTGCGCTATATATATATATATATATATATATATATATTTATATATTGTTCACTGTTCCTCCGATGAATTTTAAAGTCGATACCTATATCATTTGGGCAATGTTGATGGAATATTTTCCACATAAAACAAAAGATATAGTGCTCATGGCAGCATTGGAGGGAGTAAAGCCTGAGCTTTTTGTGTTGATCTCTATAGTCAAAGCTTGTCATGTCATCTATTTGTTTTTTGCGATAGATCTTTGAGGAGCTTCAATTTTCATAATATTTCGTATCATGTGGGATGGTGAGGGGGGACCACAGCGGACAAAAGTATTGAAGGTGAGGGCGAGCAAAAGTAGGGAAAAGTAGAATAATGGTAGGGACATCTCTAGACTGGAAAGCCCTGAGAATCCAGGAGCACATCATGCAAACCATGTCAGCTTTGCTGTTTATGTAAGCACACCAGCTTATTTTGTTGTCAACAGTAACACCCAGGTCTCTAGCAGTGCTGGATGCCATGAGGGTTTCACCTGAAGGAAGAGTGTATGGTTGTTGGAATGCAGTCACTTTACCAAAGTGGATTAGGTAGAATTTTTCCTCGTCTAGTTGCATATTATGTTTCTCCATCCATTGGATAATAACTAACAGATCAGATTGAAGATTTGCATGCTTCTGTGTTTGATGACGTCAGTGATGTCTTTAATATAAATTATGAAAAGCAGCAGACCCAATACAGTGCCTTGTGGGACTCTGA
Source organism: Octopus sinensis (assembly GCF_006345805.1). Taxonomy (NCBI): domain Eukaryota; kingdom Metazoa; phylum Mollusca; class Cephalopoda; order Octopoda; family Octopodidae; genus Octopus; species Octopus sinensis. The sequence continues at coordinate 9,561 of NW_021836141.1, forward strand.
AACATGATCCTGAAACATGCTTGTCTCTAGATGCAGGCCTGGCTGCTGGGGGTGTTTGTCTCCCCTTCGTAAATGTATATAAGGACACAGGAAAAATGTGTCGAAGCCATCAGGAAGCGTCGATGCTTCCTAGTGCTAAACAGTGGTGGTGTAACCCCCTACTGTCACGTTCACGTTAGATTGACAGTATACAACCATTCTATGCAAATATTCTATAATTAAAACATAATTATAATCAGGGGGCAGCTAATTGCTTCGCCAGGCACAGAACTTAGAAATAGGAGTTAAAATGCCTTTTCTACTACCATAAAGGTCTCCCAGACAGTAACGTAGGCAAAAAGAAAAAATAACCAATCCACATGGCTAGAGTATTTTATGTATGTATGTATGTATGTATGTATGCATGCGTGTATGTATGTATATATTTATAAAAGTATATATTTATATATACGTGTGAATGTGTGTATGTATTTATGTGTATGGGTGTATGTATATATGTATGAAGAAGAAATGATAAACACAAGTATATTATTTGTTCCTATGTACGTATACGTTTGCTTGGAACACTTCATTGGATGTTCCAAGTGCAATTGGATGCTTAGCCAGGACAGACCTTTAAAGAATATTTAATTGCATTATGTTACAGAGAATTAAAGTCTAGAGTTGGGTAGTTTGTGCAGCCTTTTATAAGTATTTTGAGAGGAAAGTATAAAGAAAGCAACTGGAAAAGACCAATAAAGAATTACAACGAAGAAGCAATGGGAAGAGAAAGAAAAGAGAAAGAAAAGACAAAATAGGGAATAAAGAGAGAGAAAAACAGAGAAAGAAAACGGAAGAAAGAGGTAAAAGACAAGATTGTAATTAAATAAAGCAAGAAAGGGAAAAAACTAAGTTGAATAACCATAAAAGAGATAAACAACAAATATTTAAACAACATAAAAAAGTAAGTAAAAATATATGAATAGACACCAGAGATAAAAAGGAAGAGAGAAAGATAAGAATGCATTGTGAAACAGGGAGCATATGAGAGAGGGAGACGGAAGTAAGAGATTATAAAAACAAGAGGGAGTGTTGTGAAATTGTGAGTCAGTTAATAATATATTGATTGAAACTAAAAGAGGTTGAGAAATGGATATAAGCACAAACATGTGCATAGATATATGTAGGTCATGATTTTTTTACACAGAATAGGTGTCCAATGGTCATTTTCTATATTTCAAAAGGACTAATTCTAAACACACACAAAACGCTTTTCAGTACTAAACTATGGATTCATACATCAAACACATGACCACATGCAGGTGTGCATATATATATAAAGATACACACACACATATATATACACACATACACACACACATACAACTGTCTCTTGCTCTCTCTCTCTCTCTTTCTACATATATATATATACACACATATATATATATACCTTCTCTTACCTTATTATTATTATTATTAACTTCTTATAATCATCAATAATAATGACCTTTTTGACTGGTAATACTCTAAATGTATATATTTGTCACTACCTGTCATAAATAGCCTTTTTTATATCTGCAATATGCATTTTCGTTGATTTTTCATTTTTTACCCTTACATTTCCATGTGTATTTTTTTTTTTTTCAAAACATATTTCCACTATATATATATATATATACAAAGCCATACATACATATATATTCTTTTTTATTCTTTTTTTTTCTTTTTATTTGTTTCAGTCATTTGACTGCGACCAAGCTGGAGCACCACCTTTAGTCAAACAAATCGCCCCCATGACTTATTCTCTTAAGATCAATGAATATTATAAATAATATCTAACAATATCCTATGGATGTGAGAATGTAGTCATGAACAAACCTGTGTTATGCAGAAACATATGTAGCAATACCTTAATGAAATATAAATATTTCCATCCAATAATTTTTTCATTATTATTATATTTATCTTCTGTCATAGTGAGGGCCACATACATAACCATACCATAGAATTACTCTGGAAGATGGGAATAATAAGCAGTAGCCAGTCACAAGTAGCATAGGAGCTTTTATGAGCACACTTGGAGGCATTTGCCATAAATTAAAAGTTTGTGTGTGTGTTGTGTGTACATATGCATGTATGTATAAATTATTTGAGAAGCCCATTGAGTATATCTATCTATCTATCTATATATATATATATATATACATATATATATATATAATATATATATAAGTAAATAAATGGAGTTGAATGCAGATGTTATTAAAATTCTTTTACTTTCGACATATGTTTCGAAGACAACATTAGTTTTATTTACTTATACTACACAAATTACTGCACATTAACCCGGAGTTTCTACCATTGAATAGGTGGCTTCATCCGTGTTACTTGCGTGAATTTTGCTACCCTGGTAACTGTTTACTGAATTTTCCATGTTAACGGTAAACAAAGGATAATTCATTCATCCATTTATATATATATATATATATATATATATAGGTGCAGTCCGACAGTGTGGCACCCTGGGCAAGAGTCTTGCACTATAGCCTTGGGCCAACCAAAGCCTTGTGAGTGAATTTGGTAGATGGTAATTGGAAGAAGCTTGTCGTACATACATATATATATATATATATATATATATATAATATATATATATATTATATATATATATATATATATATATATGTATACACACAGATATATATATGAATGTATGTATATATGCACATCCATGAGAATGTATATATATGAACATCTCTCCTAGTCTTCATATCTAATGCTAATTGCAAATAACATCACTGTCAGTTAAGCAGTCATACAAACTTCTGTGAAAAATTGTCTTGCCTTTGAGGTTCTTTTGTTTTACTTAGGAATTTGGAGGAAATTGCTTTTTGCTTGGAAATAAATGAGGGAGAGCAACTGGCCACGGAAAATCTGCCTCGACAGATTTTATCTGGCTCATACAAGCATGGCACAATTAATGCCAAAACAATGACAGTGGTGATGATGATGATGATGGTGGTGGTGGTGGTAGTGGTGGTGGTGGTGGTAGTGTTGATGATGATGTTGCTGATGATGATAATGATGATGATGATAATGATGAGGATGAGGATGATGATGATGATGGTGGTGGTGGTAGTGGTGGTGATGGTGGTGTCGATGATGATGTTGATGATGTTGATGATAATGATAATGATGATGGTGATGATGCTGGGCAATGATGATGATGGTGGTGGTGGTGGTGGTGGCGGTTGTGATGATGATGAGGATGCTGCCACCGATGATGATTCCTATTTCTGTTATATTTGATAAATGTATACTCTTTTACTCTTTTACTTGTTTCAGTCATTTGACTGCAGCCATGCTGGAGCACCGCCTTTAGTCGAGTAAATCGACTCCGGGACTTATTCTTTGTAAGCCCAGTACTTATTCTATCGGTCTCTTTTGCCGAACCGCCAAGTGATGGGGACGTAAACACACCAGCATCGGTTGTCAAGCAATGCTAGGGAGACAAACACAGACACACAAACACACACACACATACATATATATATATATTAAGTAGTTGTCCTTAATTGCTAAATTTTTATTCCGAAAAAACTTTTCCTCTCCCGAAATGCAATTCGTAAAAGTTTACCATTTACCCGGATGTAATATATATAAACTCACCCATGTGCTTCGTGATGTTGATCAGTTAGCTGATCGGCTTAAGCGAGGCAGGGTCGTTGTTTATTTATAATACATTCAGGCCTGCTGATGATTACGTAAGTATGAAATCACTGTGATACAGGTCTATATTTTTAAATGACTTACTTTGAAAAATTGCATTCGGTGGGATTAGTAATATTTTTGGTAGAAATGACTGATTGTCCCTCTTAGCGTTTGGCATGTATATACAATGCCTCCTGGCATGTATGTATAATGCCCTCTATATATAAATATATATATATATATATATATATATATATACATATATACAACAGGCTTCTTTCAGTTTCCGTCTACCAAATCCACTCACAAGGCATTGGTCGGCCTGGGGCTATAGCAGAAGACACTTGCCCAAGATGCCACGCAGTGGGACTGAACCCGGAACCATATATCATCATCATCATCATCATCATCATCGTTTAACGTCCGCTTTCCATGCTAGCATGGGTTGGACGGTTCAACTGGGGTCTGGCAAGCCCGAAGGCTGCACCAGGCCAGTCAGATCTGGCAGTGTTTCTACAGCTGGATGCCCTTCCTAACGCCATATATATATATATATATATATATGTACCATCAGACACTTGTTCGTGAACAATTTCTTAAAAATTATTATACTGGTGAAGACAATTTTAATATGCAGATGTTCTTTTTAACAGAAAGTTATTTAATATAAAAATATTGGTGAGCAGGCTATAGCTGCCTATTTTAATAACATATGATGACAATTGATGAGAATATTTTTAATAATAGTTAGACTTAATTGAAATTCAATTGCCTAAGTGTATTAACTGAAGACAGCAGAATTAAATATGTTTAGGAAATACGTTACTCTGCAGTGTTGTTTATAGATATTTTTTAGTATTCAACCAATTTTTTATGGATAGAATTTTAAAGGTTTGCTTATCTCAGTGTTAGGTAATCTTGTCCTTGTTTCAGTCATTTAACTGCAGCCATGCTGGGACACCTCTTTGAAGGGCTTAAGTTGAACAAATTGAGCCCAAGGCTTATATTTTGAAGCCTTGTACTTAATTCTATTGGTCTCTTTTGCTGAACCGCTAAGTTATGGGGACATAAACACACCAACACTAGTTGTCAAGCTGCGGTGGAGGACAAACACAGACAGAGACACATTCACAAATATATATATATATATATATATATATATATATATATATATATTATATATATATATATATATATATATTTATATATATATATATACTAGCAGTATCGCCCGGCGTTGCTTGGGTTTGTAAGGGAAATAACTATATAAGCATTTTTAGAGAGTTATAGCCAAAAAATAGCAAAAAGAATGCATTAAAAATGGAAAAAAAATGATGGTAACTTTTTTTTTAAATCGTTGACTCATCGTAGACATTTTTAGAGAGTTACTTCCCTTATATAATTGCGAAAAAATGCATTAAAATGGAAAAAAATTATGGTAAATTATTTTTAAAATCATAGACTCATCATAGACGCACGCTAATACCCAGAAGGGCTCGATATGAATCACGACTATAAGATACCCGCTTTTGGTTAAACTGCACCGCAAAATGTGGAAGTAGTTTGGAATCTAAATCGTAGGAGACAGACACACAACTTCACTTTTATATATATACAGGAGTGCTAAGAGCACCATCCATATGTAATCGTTGCCAAAGTAGCAAACTGGTTTCAGTGCCGGTGGCACGTAAAAAACGTGATCATTACAAGCATCGCCTTACTGGCACGTGAAAATGCACTCATGTGAGATTGTTGCCAATGCTGCTGGACTGGCTCCTGTGCAGGTGGTACATAAAAAACACCATTTGAGCATGGCCATTGTCAGTACAACCTGACTGGCCCTCATGCTGGTGGCACATAAAAGCACCCACTACACTCTCGGAGTGGTTAGCATTAGGAAGGGCATCCAGCTGTAGAAACTCTGCCAGATCAGATTGGAGCCTGGTGCAGCCATCTGGCTTGCCAGTCCTCAGTCAAATCATCCAACCCATGCTAGCATGGAGAGCGGACATTAAATGATGATGATGATGATATATATATATATATATATCTTATTATTATTATTATTATTTCTAAATCTCTCTAATGGAGACTACAGCAGCAGTACTGGGTATTAATATTCATTGCCAAGAAGTGGCATGCTGGCAGAAATGTTAGGCTGCCTGGCGAAATGCTTAGTGGTATTTCGTCTGTCTTTACATTCTGAGTTCAAATTCTGCCAAGGGCGACTTCACCTTTCATCCTTTTGGGATCAATAAATTAAGTAGAAGTTGTGTACTGGGGTCAATCTAATTGACTGGCCTATACCCAAAAATTTCAGGCCTTGCACCTAGAGCAGAAAAGAAAAGAATATTTATCACCAAGCTAACATGGTAGTCCAGAGAAATAAGACAAATACTGCCATTAATTAGCTCTGAGAGGCCATCGCCTCCAGCTAGCTATGTGACTCTCAAATCTGTGTCCATTACAACCTTCTAACAGGGGAGATCATTAGCTTCTCCTTGCTGGTTCAACATCCACAGACCGGTTGATGGGCTTCTTTCAGTTTCTGTCTACCAAATCCATTTACAAGGATTTGATTGGCCTGAGGCTATAATAGAAGGCTGAACCAGGAACCATGAGGTTGAGAAACAAGCTTCTCACTACATAATAATGCCTGCAGCTTAGAGAAATTTGTATATTTGTATCTTGTGTATTCTATGATTATTAGATGAACACTCAATGCAGTATTCATTTTACTACAGACAATAAATAAAAACCAGTTAAACACAGATTTTAAATTCAGTTATGTATAATATCAATTAATCAATGAAACCGTGAAAGAAGCTGGGGAGCCTCTACCTTGTCATTTGACCTTCTAAAAGTAACTGTCAAGTTCCCTTCAAACCTCCACCATAACATCTTAAAGAGAAAAGACAAATTGAAAAAAATATTCCGGGTATATTATTTAAAAATATGAAGGAATGGTCATGTCAGGAACTCTTTAATCATAGGTGTGAAACAACAACAATATCAGTTATAGTAGTTTTTAAATGAAAAAGTTTTTGACTTGTGTATGAGGCTATAATTACGTCTCTAACTTGACAAAGTAACAAATAAAATTGAATGAATTGTTTGCATAGCTGAAGGCAATTGTATTTAAATTATATAACAAAATATAGGCGCAGGAGTGGCTGTGTGGTAAGTAGCTTGCTAACCAACCACATGGTTCCGGGTTCAGTCCCACTGCTTGGCATCTTGGGCAAGTGTCTTCTGCTATAGCCCCGGGCCGACCAATGCCTTGTGAGTGGATTTGGTAGACGGAAACTGAAAGAAGCCTGCCGTATATATGTATATATATATATGTGTATGTGTGTGTGTGTGTGTTTGCCCCCCTAGCATTGCTTGACAACCGATGCTGGTGTGTTTACGTCCCCGTCACTCAGCGGTTCGGCAAAAGAGACCGATAGAATAAGTACTGGGCTTACAAAAGAATAAGTCCCGGGATCAAGTTGCTCGATTAAAGGCGGTGCTCCAGCATGGCCGCAGTCAAATGACTGAAACAAGTAAAAGAGTAAAAGAGTAAATAAGTAAGAAACTGAGTTCACATGAGTGTAAAGTGATTTCACAAGAATGTAAAGGGACATAACTTGATATTAGTTACAAATTTTGGTACAAAGCCAGTAAGTTCAGAGGAGGCAAGGAGGTAAATCGATCAACTACATTGATCCCAGTTATACAACTTGTACTTGCTTTGTTGACCTCGAAAGGGCAAAAGGCAAAGTGGACCTCAGCAGAGTTTGAAATCAGAGCATATAGATGGATGAAATGCTAATAATCATTTTGCCCAGCATGCTAATGGTTCTGCCAGCTCACTGCCATGACATAACTTAATTATTCATCATCATCATCATCATTATCATCACCACCAGCATCATAATCATCATCATCATCATCAATTAAAATCCGTTTTCCGTGCTGGCACGGGTTGGATGATTTGAGAGGAGCTGGCAAGGCCAGGGGCTACACCAGGTTCCATAGTCTCTTTTACTCTTTTTACTCTCTTTTACTTGTTTCAGTCATTTGACTGCAGCCATGCTGGAGCACCACCTTTAATCGAGCAAATCGACCGCAGGACTTATTCTTCAGAAGCCTAGTACTTATTCTATCGGTCTCTTTTGCTGAACTGCTAAGTTACAGGGACCTAAACACACCAGCATCAGTTGTCATGCAATGTTGGTGGGACAAACACAGACACACTAGCATATACACACACATACATATATATATATAGATATATATATATATATATATATATATATATTATATATATATACATACATATGTACATATAATTACGACAGGCTTCTTTCAGTTTCTATCTACCAAATCCACTCACAAGGCTTTGGTCAGGCTGAGGCTGAAGTAGAAGACACTTGTCCAAGGTGCCACATAGTGGGACTGAACCCAGAACCATGTGGATTTTTCTCTCCAAATTTTGTTAGAAGGCTAGCAATTTTAGGAAAGAGGTAAATCAATTACATCGATCTCAGTACACAACTGGTACTTATTTTATATCATCACTGAAAGGACAAAAAAAACAAAGTGAACCTCTGTGGAATTTGAACTCAGAACAATCGTGAACATCTTGCCTGATGTGCTAACAATTCTGCCAGTTCATTACCTTCAAATTACTTAATATTACAAGATATTTCTGCCACTCTTTTACCAGTTCTGCCATTCCTCAGCATGAGAAGTAGATATTAAAAGATAAGGAGGAGGAAGAGGAGAGAGGAGGAAGAGGAGGGGGGAGGAAGAGGACAGGGGAGGAGGAGGAGGAGGAGGAAATGCAGGATACAAGTGATAAGGTTGCGTATGTGAGAAATTAGCAGACACGACTCTGATTTGTTGAATTCTGTCAAACAGCGATAATTCCTTTAACGCCAGTTCCATGAGCAAGTGCACTTACTACACATCGTAAAATGGTTGATGATAGGAAAAGCATCCACAATTGGCAGTAGAAGTCAATAACTAGTAGCAGTAGTAGTGGTGGAGATGGTGGTGGAGATGGTGGTGGTGGTGGAGATGGTGGTGGAGATGGTGGTGGTGGTGGAGATGGTGGTGGAGATGGTGGTGGTGGTGGAGATGGTGGTGGAGATGGTGGTGGTGGTGGAGATGGTGGTGGAGATGGTGGTGGTGGTGGAGATGGTGGAGTGGTGGTTGGTGGTGGTGGAGATGGTGGTGGAGATGGTGGTGGTGGTGGAGATGGTGGTGGAGATGGTGGTGGTGGTGGAGATGGTGGTGGAGATGGTGGTGGTGGTGGAGATGGTGGTGGTGGTGGAGATGGTGGTGGAGATGGTGGTGGTGGTGGAGATGGTGGTGGTGGTGGTGGTGGTGGTGGAGGTGGTGGTGGTGGTGGAGATGGTGGTGGTGGTGGAGATGGTGGTGGAGATGGTGGTGGTGGTGGAGATGGTGGTGGAGATGGTGGTGGTGGTGGAGATGGTGGTGGTGGAGATGGTGGTGTGTGGTGGAGATGGTGGTGGGAGATGGATGGTGGTGGTGGTGGAGATGGTGGTGGAGATGGTGGTGGTGGTGGAGATGGTGGTGGTGGTGGTGGAGATGGGGGTGGAGATGGTGGTGGTGGTGGAGATGGTTGGTGGTGGTGGAGATGGTGGTGGAGATGGTGGTGGTGGTGGAGATGGTGGTGGGGGGGAGATGGTGGTGGAGATGGTGGTGGAGATGTGGTGGTGGTGGAGGGTGGTGGAGATGGTGGTGGTGGTGGAGATGGTGGTGGAGATGGTGGTGGTGGTGGAGATGGTGGTGGTGGTGGAGATGGTGGTGAGGGGAGTGGGGAGATGGTGGTGGTGGTGGAGATGGTGGTGGTGGTGGAGATGGTGGTGGAGATGGTGGTGGTGGAGATGGTGGTGGTGGAGATGGTGGTGGAGATGGTGGTGGTGGTGGGTGGTGGTGGTGGTGGAGATGGTGGTGGAGATGGTGGTGGAGATGGTGGTGGTGGTGGAGATGGTGGTGGAGATGGTGGTTGGTGTGGAGATGGTGGTGGAGATGGTGGTGGTGGTGGAGATGGTGGTGGAGATGGTGGTGGTGGTGCAGATGGTTGCAGCAGTGGCAGCAGCAACAATGGCCATTCAAGAATTTGGACCTGGAGATCTCCATTTCCAGTGACTTCGAGGGCCACCTTCCAGTGGTGTCGGGCGTCAACGAAGAGCCCTCGACTACAACAAGACAACTAAAGTTTTTTTTTTTTTTTTTTTCCCAAGGTCTGGGGTCTCCTGCTCCTTAAGCCCTAGACCATCACCTAATCACCCTTACCTGTCCTGTTGCTTAACAACAACAACAACAGCAACCGCAACAACAACAGTGGTGATGGTGGTGATGATGGTGGTGGTGGTGGTGGTGGCGGTGGCAGTGGCTGCGGCAGTGGTGGTAATGATGATGATGAGTCTTTGGTCAATGCTATGGTTGAAAACCATGCACTCTGAGACCAAAACCAGAATAATGCAATTATGAATCGAACTTCTGAACCTCATAGCAATACCTCTTCCCTATAACATACACTAAATATATTATACTAAAACAAAGTGGCAAGTATTGTAACTAGCTGGCTGAAACCTTTTCATCTTCATTATTTTCATTAGGAACATCATGAATGTCTCAACATCTCATTTAATATATATAAAACACTCACGGAGTGGTTGGCGGAGTGGTTGGCGTTAGGAAGGGCATCCAGCTGTAGAAACATTGCCAAATTAGACTGGAGCCTGGTGCAGCCTTCTGGCTTCCCAGAACCCCGGTCGAACCGTCCAACCCATGCTAGCATGGAGAACGGACGTTAAACGACGATGATGATGATGATGAAAACCTTATATTTTAATTAAAATAATCTAATATTATCCTGGGTGGAGGTGCTTGTCTCCCTCCTTGAAAACATAAGGACACAGGAAATATGTCAAGGCCGACAGGAAGCGTTGATGCTTCCTAGGGCTAAATAGCAGTGGTGTGATTCCCTTCATGGGACTGTCACATTAAATTGACAGTATACAACTACTCTATCGTACCACTACTGCTTATATTTCTCTGAGATATTTAGAAATGTAATATTTCTATTATATTATCCTGAATACTGAGAAACTAGTAAAGATGGAATAACATTTAATAGGATACTTCTTAATATCTAATGATTGAGGTTATCCAACTGAAATGATCCCTTATTAAGCAAACCTTAAATGAGGAGCATTCCAGATGTGACTGTCTTTTTAGAAGTATGGAAGACAAGGTCCTCCTGAGTGCCCTTTCCTTATTTTCAAGGACTGGGCCTGATTTGAAGGAGATTTTGGCTACTGTTTCTAACTGGTCAAATGTCCACATAAAGGCTTTGTGCTTTGTTTCCTTGTAATTTTAAGCTAAAATTCAGTCAGTATCGACTAACTTTCATACTTGACAAAAATTTGGTAAAATATATTCTATATTGGAATCGATTTAATTGATTTTGCTCTTTATCAACAAAACCTCACCTTGTGCCTAGTCAGAATAAATCAATATTACTTAATTCAGATATGAGAAATAGCGAAAAATTGAGTGTGATTACTGACTAGAAAGTACAGATCAACAAGTGAAATTGCTCTCCCAGCAGACCCATTTTCAAGTAGGTGGTGTGATTGAGGTCAACTATTATATATTTTCATTAGATTAACTCAGAAATGTCTGTGTGTGAAGAAGTCCAATGAAAGAGAACCAAACTCTTCAAATGCACCCTATGTGGTCAAAATTTATGTTTTCCAATTGGTGAGGAATGAAGATTTATTGAACATCTTTACCTTCCCTTTCAAACAGAAAGAGAAGCGCTTTTATTTCTATTTAGCTTTATCTTATTTTTATAATTTTTTTTTTTTTTATATAGCATTAACAAAAAAAAAAAAAAAATATGAATTAAACATATAAATGTAAAAGAAATAGTAACTTTAGGGCATCAATATTAATATAAGTATTTATTTATTCTTGACATCTGACAAAATTAGATTGTGAACATGGAAGCCAAAACATTATCAAATAAAGCAATAAAACAATAAACCAAATCACACAATACAAAAAAAAAACAATAAGTTCTTGCTTTTGTATGACTTATCCTTCAGAAAGGTCTGCGTGAATTTCTTCAGATGAGTCTTTCCAATCTTATTTTCTTTCCTGATCTCCTTAAATAAATAACATTTCAATTATCATTTATTTTGTCTTTTTTCCATCTTTACTTCTACTTCCAGTGGTTCCATTTATCCTTTATTTAGAGTGGTATAGATTGATCAAACTATTAGCCCTCACTTTTATCTTTCTGCCTGCACCATATTTCAAGCAGTAGATTTTTCCAATCATCTAGTTATAGTGTCACAGCATGGCTCTTTCAGAGTCATTTCCTGGTTAAGATCAGTTCATTTATCATGGCTCAAAACCTTTACGCATCTATGTATGTATGTATTTTTACATACACTCATATATGTATGAATACGTCTATATATATGCGTGTGTGTGTGCTATATAGATATGTATATATATATATATATGTATATATATATATATATATATACATTCATATACATGTGTATGTATCTATTTATAAAGAGAAAATGAGAGATAAAGACTGATAGTAAAAATAAATGCACAGAAATAATCAAAGTCATGCCCTTGTCTTAAACTTCAAATGTCCTATTTTGTGTTTGAATCAGACTGAAAAATTCTGAATTCCTCAAGAAGCACCAAAATTACTTTCTGGAGATACTAAGCAAAAAGCCAGTCAGTAAACACAGCACAGACTTGACATAGCATTACAATGACACAATGACTTTGTCCTGCATATGCACAATACAATAAATTTTCAGAATATCAATGTCATGAAAACGTGCCAGTGTCACATAAACGTGCCAGGTGCCATATAGAAAGCGACCATACCAGTGTCATGTATAAAGCGCCTGTGCTGGTGGCATGTATAAAAGTACCTTTGCCGGTGCCAGGTAAAAAGTACCCAGTAGAGTGCTCGACATTAGGAAAGGCATCAGGCCTGGTGCAGCTCTCCAGTCAGCCAGCTCCTGTCAAAGCATAATAATAGACATTAAATTATGATTATTATTATTATTATTATTATTATTATTATTATATATTATTATTATTATTACTATTACTATTATTATTATTATTATTATTATTATTATTATTATTATTATTATTATTATTATTATTATTATCATGATGATGATGATGATGATGGGGGGGGCATGATCCTCCAAATATCAAATGAAAATTGTAGTCATGATTCCTGTGCTGGTGGCACATAAAAAGCACCCACTACACTCACGGAGTGGTTGGTATTAGAAAGGGCATCCAGCTGTAGAAACACTGTCAGATCAGACTGGAGCCTGGCACAGCCTCCTGGCTTCCCAGACCACGGAAAACGGATGTTAAATGATGATGATGATGTCTACTAATAGATATTTTATCTATCGAAAGATGAATAGTTAAGATTATAACTATGATATTTCAACAAGTGACAAAATGGACAGAATTTAAGTAGCATTTTGTTATGGTTCTTGAGAAAGAGACAATGTTAAGGATCTTCACATGCACTCCAAGGCTACTGATGCCTATATAATCAGGCCAGGTTCGTGCAATATCTGATGAAGAAAACAGACATGAGTGAACTGAGAGGGTTTGAAGTACATGACATGAAACCATCCTAGCACAAAGAACAGAGGTTTACAATAATAACTGTAGAAAAGATGAGTCTAGGACATTTACTCCCACCCCAATGGACAATAACTCCCCAAGGAAAATTACCCCTGAGGACAACAGATCTTGAGATAAAAAACTTTTCAATGTGTTGGAGAGGGGGTAATTGTAGGAGTGGGTGTGGGAAGTAGCTTGCTTACGAACTACATGGTTCCGGGTTCAGTCCCACTGTGTGGCACCTTGGGCAAGTATCTTCTACTATAGCCTTGGGCCAACCAAATCCTTGTGAGTGGATTTGGTAGACAGAAACTGAAAGAAACCCATCGTATGTATATACATATATGTGTGTGTGTGTGTGTGTGTGGATGTGTGTGTGTGTGTGTGGATGTGTGTGTGTGTGTGTGGATGTGTGTGTGGATGTGTGTGTGTATATGTAACATCGCTTGACAACCGATGCTGGTGTGTTCACGTCCCCGTAACTTAGCGGTTCAGCAAAAGAAACCGATAGAATAACTACTAGGCTTACAAAGAATAAGTCCTGGGGTCGATGTGCTCGACTAAAAGAGGTGCTCCAGCATGACCACAGTCAAATGACTGAAACAAGTAAAACAGTAAAAGAGTAATTAAGCAGGGTAATTGTCCTGGGGCTAGTTGTCATTGGGGTGGGGAATTGTCCCATGGTGGGTAATTTCCTAGCGACTAATTGTCCTGATATGGAAAAGACAGAGTGAAGAGACAACGAGAAACCATATCTAATGAAGTAAGAGTATATCTGGTGAGCAACTTCATGTCAGTCAGTCAGGTATCTCCATGTCAATCAACCATTTAGCCAAGGACGTTTGTACTTATAGCAGCAACACCACTTTATGACTTTTATATGCAAAATGTTTCTGCTACTCCAAGATGTAAGTGAGAACAAGCATTCATTTGCATCTTAAAGATGTGGCATGTCAATAAGTAAAATTTTTCTTTAAAGGGCTTCCATTCAATTCAGTAATGGGTAATAACACTATGGAACATTTCAAGTACATAATTGAGAAGTACTTTACCAAATTCCCCTTGTTAGTTTACATATGTTAATAATGTCTCACTTTCCTGACTGCACAATGACCATATAAACTCCGTAAATAGTACTGAATAAGAAAAGAAAACAATAACCAGCCATTATTTCTTGTTATGCTAATGCAACCCTCAGAAATGTTTAACAAAAGCTTACTTCTATTTAACCCTCGGAAGTGTTTAACAAAAGCTAACATCCATTTAACTTTATCCACATTACATGCATCAGCCGCTCTACAGTGTTAAGATTGATATAATCAGTTGTTTACAACACAGAAGAAAAGTCATTGGTAACAAACTATAAATATACTAGCTAAATAATATATTCTTGAGAAACAAATATCAGCCATGTTTCATGGAAGTTGGAACCTCTTAGACACAGGAAGTACAAACAAAATTGAAATTTACTGCAACATTTTCTTTAGTAAAGTTGTCTTGCTGAGATGATACAAAGCGTTTCTGTGTCAATATAACACTAAATAAACTGAAGTTGTTCAGCAAATCTTGCACAGACTTCAATCCAATATAGTTGCCCCTACTGAAATGAGTTTAAATAGTATTATATTTATATTGGAGCTTAGCTCGTGAATTAGCTAGTATAAAAAAGAAAAGTGTTTTGTGAGTTCTTTTCTATTCTAATGTGTTCCACACACAGACACACACACACTCGTCAGACAATGAGCGAAGTCAAGTTACTCAGGAATACAAGGATTGAAAAGTATTGTAAAAAAAAACTACAGAAAGATTACTCTATGGATTTATATGTTGCTGTAGTAATACGCAAATATATATACACATTAAGATACATTTATTGTATTATATCACATTCGAATATCTAACACGATTTATAACAGAACACCTGTGTTATAACAAGAATCCTTTTCTTTTTTTCTGTCTTTTGTTCTTTTTGCTTGTTTGTTTGTTCCCGATTAAAAAAAAAACAAAAAGAAATAATATTTTTATATATATTTATTAAGTTCTTTGACTTTGGAATAAACAGTTTTTTTTCTGTTAATGTTCTTACTCACCTCATCAAAAGTACAAACAAAATAAACTACAATACATGTTAGTTATTTTCTACATTTTCTTTTACTATTATTATTATTATTATTATGATTATTATTATCATTATGAGATGCAGCACAGAATTTTGTCAGTGAACAGGTCGCGGTCTCAAAGCAACGAAAATATTTTGGCAAATTAAATTTAAATGTTGAAGTGAATCTAATGGTTTTTGTGTGTTTCTTAAATGGCTTATAAACACCTTCCATGCTGCAATTGTTTTCGTTCCAGCACACGATCTCAGATCAGGTCACTTACTATGCAAGTACATCTCCATAATATTATTATTATTATTATTTATTCTACTTATTGTATATTAGAAAAGAAATCCTTAAAAGTCATCATCCTTTAACCCATAAATCCATCAACATTGAATGATTTGTTACAATAATTGATGTGTCCCCTGAGGATCAAATGTGGTTGAGCATCTATATGCTTTTGGAACTTCTATCACAGAGCTCCAAACAGCCATAATGGTGAGCTGCAAGAACCTTAACCCTTTAGCATTTAAACCGACCATATCCGGCCCAAATATTCTACTTGTTTTATGTTCAGAATGGCTAGATTTGGCTTCTCACACCCACCCTACAATGTCATTCTAAAAATAAACAATCACATCATCATAATCTCAAAGCTACAAGACAATGCCTGATAAATTCAAAACAATGTGAATGAATACGTATTACATTTGACAGAGTAATCTGAATGCTAAAGGTTTAATATAAACCTACTACCCACCCACTACACTCTTGGAGTTGTTGGTGTTAGGAAGAGCATCCAGCTGTAGAAACTCTGCCAGATCAGATTGGAATCTTGTGCAGCCATCTGGTTCGCCAGTCCTCAGTCAAATTGTCCAACCCATGCTAGCATGGAAAGCGGACGTTAAACGATGATGATGATGATGATGATGTTTATCCTTACTTTACCTAGATTTGCTCTGCAGTTCATAATTGGTAATTTTATTTAGAATAGTAATTAATTGACAACTATACAAGAAGCAGACTGGATTATGAAAATCTGCATGGAGCTTTAAACACATCAGCAGCAACCAGACATCTACTTATGTGCATAATTTCTGTTGTAATTAAATATATATAAAAATGTCTTTAGATAACATCTGAAACAAATGCATTTACAAGTTCTGATCAATAAGTATCCGGACTGTCGCCATAGTAATGAAGGTAAAACACACAGAGTGAGGCTGCTTGGCAAAGATTGACCCTGAACTCAGCTGTGCATGTGTACTAAGTTTAACATTCTAGCTCACTTCTGCTGTCTGATGCAGTGCTTAGAAGGAAGGTGTGTAGCATGAGATTGTCACATTGACCATAACAGAGAAAGTTGTCATGGCGA
Source organism: Octopus sinensis (assembly GCF_006345805.1). NCBI lineage: Eukaryota > Metazoa > Mollusca > Cephalopoda > Octopoda > Octopodidae > Octopus > Octopus sinensis. The sequence continues at coordinate 26,436 of NW_021836141.1, forward strand.
TAGCTGCTCAGAGGCCTATGCAAAGTTGCAGGAGTGTATGAGTCACACTCAAGAGTATGGGTGGTTCAGACATTTACAAGATGGCAGAAAAATGCCAATTTTGGCAAATATCCTGGGAGACCTGCAACCAGCAGAACTGAGAAAAACATTGCAGATGTACATGCAGCTGTGAAGGGAAATCGTCGGGTCACCATTCGAGAGTTATCAGAGAATGTGCAGATTAGTTATGGTTCAGTTCAGTCCATTATCACTGAAGATTTGAGTATGAGATGTGGGCCTGCCAAGTTTGTGCCAAAACTGCTTTCAGCTGACCAAAAAATACTTGGGTTTCAGTTGCACAAGATCTCCTTGATTGTGTTGAGAACAATGAAAACTTTTTGAAAACATTGTTGAACAAATGTTGCCAAGCTTATGGAAAAATTTAATGCAGATTCTCTGCTCAACTTTCTCTGTTATAGTCAATGCAATGATTACACGCTACACACCTTCCTTCCAAGCACTGCTGTAAACAGCGGAAGTGAGTTAGTACATGGTGGTGGTGGTAGTAGCAGTAATAGTAGTAGTAGTAGTAGTAGTAGTAGTAGTAGTAGTAGTAGTAGTAGTAGAAGGGCAAACACTAACAACATGTCACTGGATCCACCATTTGTTGGTGATTCCCTACTGCTCCTGGTGAGTGACATCTTTGCATTGCTCAGGTGACAATCCTCCAACCCTTTGTTTGGTAGTCATTGCTAGTGAGGATTTTATGAGGTCAGAGTGCAAGTCCTACGTCGACCTCTTACCATGACACACGCAGGGAAATGTTAGGTCTATTTTTTGACATGCCACTCCCCACATCACACTAGAGCAGCATGAAATGAAGTGCTTTGCTCAAGAACACAAACCACCACCTGGTCTGGGGATCAAATCCATGATCATGGATCATTAGTACAACACCCTAACCACTAAACCATGCATAGGAGTGTATATAATTCAAAGAAGCAGTATGTAGGTCACTAATATAAAGAAAGAAGGAGTATAATTCAGTTTATTGACCCCTGAAATTTACCTGAGTTGATTCAGTGGATGAAGGAGAACATTTCATGTGTATATGCAAAACATGGGGAAATATAAAACACATCAAATGTAATAGAATTTCTTCTTTTATTCCTATTTTCAGATATTATCTGATAGATTTAGTATACTCTTTTACTCTTTTACTCTTTTACTTGTTTCAGTCATTTGACTGCGGCCATGCTGGAGCACCGCCTTTAGTCGAGCAAATCGACCCTGGGACTTATTCTTTGTAAGCCCAGTACTTATTCTATCAGTCTCTTTTGCTGAACCGCTAAGTGACGGAGACGTAAACACACCAGCATCGGTTGTCAAGCAATGCTAGGGGGACAAACACACACAAACACACACACATACACACACACATATATATATACATATATACGACAGGCTTCTTTCAGTTTCCGTCTACCAAATCCACTCACAAGGCATTGATTGGCTCGGGGCTATAGCAGAAGACACTTGCCCAAGATGCCACGCAGTGGGACTGAACCCGGAACCATGTGGTTGGTTAGCAAGCTACTTACCACACAGCACTCCTGTCAAAGACAACAACAAAATTTTCGGTCACAATAGGGGCAGGTATGACTGTATGGTTAAGAAGTTTGTTTCTCAAAAAGCTTGGATTCAATCCCACGGCATGGCGTCTTCTCTTATAGCCCCAAGTAGCCAAAGCTTTGTCAGTGGATTTGGTGGACAAAAACTGTTTTATATATATACATCATCATCATCATCATCATCATTTAACGTCCGCTTTCCATGCTAGCATGGGTTGGACGGTTCAACTGGGGTCTGGGGAGCCCGAAAGCTGCACCAGTCCAGTCAGATCTGGCAGTGTTTCTACAGCTGGATGCCCTTCCTAACGCCAACCACTCCGAGAGTGTAGTGGGTGATTTTATGTGCCACTGACACAGATGCCAGACGAGGCTGGCAAACGGCCACGCTCGGATGGTGTTTTTATGTGCCACCAACACAGGTGCCAGACGAGGCTGGCAGACGGCCATGCTCGGATGGTGTTTTTATGTGCCACCGACATAGGTGCCAGATGAGGCTGGCAAACGGCCACGATCGGATGGTGTTTGTTACGTGCCCACAGCACGGAGGCCAGTCGATGCGGTACTGGCTACGGCCACGTTCGGATGGTTTTCTTGTGTGCCACGTGCCACCGGCACTGGTACCACAAAGATACAAATTCCATTGATGTTCATCTATTTTGATTTGTTTTGATTTGATTTGATTTTCACTTGCCTCAACAGGTCTTCACAAGTGTCACAAGAAGGAAGGTATGCACAGGTGGACTGACTACGTCCCAGGTAGGGGCCACAGGTTATGGCCTGACTAGTCTTGCCGGGTCTTCGGATGGTGTTTTTATGTGCCACCGACACAGGTGCCAGATGAGGCTGACGAACGGCCACGATCGGATGGTGTTTGTTACGTGCCCACAGCACGGAGGCCAGCCGGTGCGGTACTGGCTACGGCCACGTTCGGATGGTTTTCTTGTGTGCCACCGGCACTGGTACCACAAGATACAATTCCATTAATGTTCATCTATTTTGATTTGTTTTGATTTGATTTGATTTGATTTGTTTTGATTTCATTTTGATTTTCACTTGCCTCAACAGGCCTTCACAAGTATCACAAGGAGGAAGGTATGCACAGGTGGACTGACTACGTCCCAGGTAGGGGCCATGGGATATGGCCTGACTAGTCTTGCCGGGTCTTCGGATGGTGTTTTTATGTGCCACCGACACAGGTGCTAGATGAGGCTGGCGAACGGCCACGATCGGATGGTGTTTGTTATGTGCCCACAGCACGATGGCCAGTCGATGCGGTACTGACTACGGCCACGTTCGGATGGATTCTTGTGTGCCACAGGCACTGGTACCACAAAGATACAAATTCCATTGATGTTCATCTATTTTGATTTGATTTGATTTTCCCTTGCCTCAACAGGTCTTCACAAGTGTCACAAGAAGGAAGGTATGCACAGGTGGACTGACTAGTCTTGCCGGGTCTTTGGAAGGTGTTTTTATGTGCCACCGACACAGGTGCCAGATGAGGCTGGCGAACGGCCATGATCGGATGGTGTTTGTTACGTGCCCACAGCACGGAGGCCGGTCGATGCGGAACTGGCTACGGCCACGTTCGGATGGTTCTCTTGTGTGCCACCGGCACTGGTACCACAAACATACAGATTCCATTGATGTTCATCTATTTTGATTTGTTTTGATTTTGATTTTCACTTGCCTCAACAGGTCTTCACAAGTGTTACAAGAAGGAAGGTATGCACAGGTGGACTGACTACATCCCAGGTAGGGGCCATGGGTTATGGCCTGACTAGTCTTGCCGGGTCTTCGGATGGTGTTTTTATGTGCCACCGACACAGGTGCTAGATGAGGCTGGTGAACGGCCACGATCGGATGGTGTTTGTCATGTGCCCACAGCACGGAGGCCAGTCGATGCGGTACTGGCTACGGCCACTTTCGGATGGTTTTCTCTTGTGTGCCACCGGCACTGGTACCACAAAGATACAAATTCCATTGATGTTCATCTATTTTGATTTGTTTTGATTTTGATTTTGATTTTCACTTGCCTCAACAGGCCTTCACAAGTATCACAAGGAGGAAGGTATGCACAGGTGGACTGACTACGTCCCAGGTAGGGGCCATGGGTTATGGCCTGACTAGTCTTGCCGGGTCTTCGGATGGTGTTTTTATGTGCCACCGACACAGGTGCTAGATGAGGCTGGCGAACGGCCACGATCGGATGGTGTTGTTATGTGCCCACAGCACGATGGCCAGTGATGCGGTACTGACTATGGCCACGTTCGGATGGATTCTTGTGTGCCACCGGCACTGGTACCACAAAGATACAAATTCCATTGATGTTCATCTATTTTGATTGTTTTGATTTTCACTTGCCTCAACAGGTCTTCACAAGTGTCACAAGAAGGAAGGTATGTACAGGTGGACTGACTACGTCCCAGGTAGGGGCCACGGGTTATGACCTGACTAGTCTTGCCGGGTCTTCGGATGGTGTTTTTATGTGCTACCATGTTCCCACAGCACGGAGGCCAGTCAATGCGGTACTGGCTACGGCCACGTTCGGATGGTTTTCTTGTGTGCCACAGGCACTGGTACCACAAAGATACAAATTCCATTGATGTTCATCTATTTTGATTGATTTTCACTTGCCTCAGCAGGTCTTCACAAGTGTCACAAGAAGGAAGGTATGCACAGGTGGATCGACTATGTCCCAGGTAGGGGCCACGGGATATGGCCTGACTAGTCCTGCCGGGTCCTCTCATGCACAGCACACTTCCATAGGACTCGGTCTTCAGTCATTTCCTTGGTGAGACCTAAAGTTCGAAGGTCGTGCTTCACCACCTCGTCCCAGGTTTTCCTGGGTCTACCTCTTCCACAGGTTCCCTCAACTGCTAGGGTGTAGCACTTTTGCACACAACTATCTTCAGCCATTCTCGTCACATGACCATACCAGCGCAGCCGTCTCTCTTGCACACCACAACTGACACTTCTTAGGTTCTCAAAGTACTTACACTCTGACGATTATGAACACTGACATTACACATCCATCGGAGCATACTGGCTTCATTTCTTGCAAGCTTACGCATATCCTCAGCAGTCACGGCCCATGTTTCACTACCATGTAGCATGGCTGTACGTACACACGCATCATATAGTCTGCCTTTTACTCTTAGCGAGAGGCCTTTTGTCACCAGCAGGGGTAAGAGCTCTCTAAACTTTGCCCAGGCTATTCTTACTCTAGCAGTTACACTTTCAGCACACCCACCCCTGCTACTGACTTGGTCTCCTAGGTAGCGGAAGCTATCAACTACTTCTAGTTTGTCTCCCTGGAACGTGGTAGAAGTTGGTCTCTGCACATTTCCAGTGTTTATTGCTCCTGAGCATCTGCCACAGACAAAAACTATTTTCTTAGTTAGCCTTCCTTTGACATTGCTGCACCTCTTATGTGTCCATAGCTTACACTTGGTGCACCTTATAGAGTTTCTACCTACACCTTTTTTACAGATCGAGCAGGGCCATCTACCTGAAGTCGTTTGTGATTGGTCCACCTTCCTACTTATTAGGACTTTGGTTTTGGCTAGGTTGATTCTAAGGCCCTTCGATTCTAATCCTTGTTTCCACACCTGAAACTTCTCCTCCAGTTCTGATAGTGACTCAGCAATTAGAGCAAGGTCATCAGCATAGAGGAGCTCCCAGGGGCATCCTGTCTTGAATTCCTCCGTTATTGCCTGGAGGACTATGATAAATAGGAGGGGACTGAGGACTGAACCTTGGTGGACCCCAACCTCTACCCGGAATTCTTCACTGTACTCGTTGCCACCCTCACCTTACTAGCAGCGTCTCTGTACATGGCTCGCACAGCTCTCACTAACCATTCATCTATCCCTAGTTTCCTCATTGACCACCAGATAAGGGATCGGGGGACCCTGTCAAAGGCTTTCTCCAAGTCAACAAAAGCCAGATACAAGGGCTTATCTTTGGCTAGGTATTTCTCCTGCAGCTGTCTTACCAGGAATATAGCATCAGTAGTACTTTTCCCTGGCACGAACCCAAACTGCATATCATCTAAGCTAACTCTCTCTCTAATTAATTGGGCTATAACCCTCTCCGTAACCTTCATTACCTGATCCAGCAGCTTGATGCCCCTGTAGTTATTTGTATCTAGGGCGTCGCCTTTACCTTTGTAGCAGTTGACTATTATGCTGCTACACCAGTCATTGGGTATGACTCCTTCGTGTATCACCTGGTTTACTATACGGGTGACTAAGCTATAGCCGACACTACCAGATATTTTGAGCATCTCTGCAGTAATTCCTGATGGGCCTGGGGCTTTTCTGTTTTCATGCTTCTAATTGCCTTATCTACTAAGGAACTGTTAACTCGGATTGCTGGTCCCTCTGTTGGGTCGACATTCGGGAGACTCTCTTTATCCCATTCATTTTCCTCATTCAGCAACCTTTCATAGTGGCATCTCCAAGCCTCTCTCTTTGCATCCTCATTTAGCACAAGTGAACCGTCATCCTTGCGAACACATTTCTCTCCTACCACGTCACGATTCTCTCTCACACACTGTCTTGCAACACGAAATACCTCAAGTCTTTCATCCTCACGGCGCAGGACATTGGCAAATTTTTCTTTATCTGCCTCCCCTCTGGCTAGATAGACCTGTCTCCTAGCTTCCCTTCTGGCAGTCTGATACACTTCCCTGCTACCACCGTTCTTCCAGGCCTTCCAAGCCTGTTTCTTTTGTCTAATAGCCCTGTCAACAATATTGTTCCACCACCACGTTATTTTGGGTCTTAAGGGGACTTTGCACCAGCCACAGATCTGGTCAGCGGCTTTCAGCAGGTTGTCCCTCAGAAACGTCCAGTTGTCTTCTACCCCATGCGTAGCTATACCCCCTTCCACTTCATCAAAGGCTTCAAGTAACATATCTCTAAATCTCTGTCCATTCACAGGGTCTTTTAGCTTCCAGACCCTTCTTCTCCATGTTGGTCGTCTTCTAGTCGCCCTCTTAGTCCTGATCCTAAAGTCACTAACTACCAGTCTATGTTGTGGGGTGCATTCTTCGCCTGGGAAGGTTTTGGCATTTATAAGCAGCCATCTTTCCCTTTTTCTGGCAAGGATGTAGTCAATCTGGCTGGTGTGTCTGCCAGAACGGTAGGTGACTAGGTGAGAGGTGGGTTTCCTGAAGTTGGTATTGCAGACCATAAGGTCATTTGCATTGCAGAACTCCAGCAGCCTGGTTCCCTCCTCGTTGCGGGAACCATAACCGTAGCCTCCATGTACGCCATGGAAGCCCCCAGCATGTCGTCCAACATGCCCATTGAAATCACCAGCCACAAAGAGAAGGCCCCTGTCGTTCGTCAATGAGGTGGTCTGCAGTAGGGTGTCATAGAAACTGTCTTTCTGTCCATCGGGTAGCCCTGGCTGAGGGGCATAGGCCGATATAATGGTTGCTAATCTATTATGAAGCACTATTCTAATCTTAAGTATTCTGTCACTTACTCTGATTACCTCAATTACTCTATCTACCCATTTCTCAGTGATAAGTATACCCACGCCACCAACCCGTCAGTGTTCCCTGCCCAGAAAATCTTGTACCTGTGTTCCTTGCCTGTGAGGAACCTAGCAGATCCTCCTCTCCACCTTATTTCTTGCATGCAACATACATCAACCCATCTCCGTTCAAGCATCTCAACTATCTCGCCAGATCTACCTTTCAGTGTGCCAACGTTGAGGGTGCCCACCCTGAAGGAGTGGAAGGTATGGACCCGAGAGGTCCAGGGACGGGGAGCAGTGGCGTCATGTACCTGAAAAGAAGAAAGCTCGCATTTGGCAGAATTCATAAGCAAAGCAATGATCTTAAGTTCAACCTGTTACACTACACTATCATGTTTTGCGCCGTATTTTCACCACCTTATATAGAAGGGGTGGTATTGGCTTAAGGCCTTTAGGTGTTCATGGAAGAAAAGTAAAGGAAGACAAGCTGAGATAAGGACTTCCGTACAGGTGGAGAGGGCGGTGCACCGCTCACTGGGAAAGATGAGATTTGACGGCAGAAGATTTGAGACGAATGTTTTGCCATCGTGTGAATAAGTTTCAATGAGTGAAAGTTGGGAAAGATGGGGTAGTGATAAGCGACAGAAAGACCAGATTGAGGAATGCTTCAGCTAGCATTTAAGACGAAAGACAACGATAAGGCTTGATGGTGATAATAATACTTAGCTAGCATTTGAGACGAAAGACAACGATAAGGCTTGATGGTGATAATAATACTTGCAAAAAAACAATGAAAGGAGCAAACAGGTCGGAAACTTAAATATATATCTTAGCTGATATTTCTCATCCTGAGGTTCGTGTTTCGTGTGTTACAGCCAGGAGAAAAGGAATATATATATCATTATCATCATCGTTTAACATCCGCTTTCCATGCTGGCATGGGTTGGACAGTTTGACTGAGGATTGCCGAACCAGATGGCTGCACCAGGCTCCAATCTGATCTGGCAGAGTTTCTACAGCTGGATGCCGTTCCTAATGCCAACCACTCCGAGAGTGTAGTGGGTGCTTTTACATGCTTTTTACATGCGTGAGGGCCAGTCAGACGTTACTGGCAACGGCCACACTCGAATGGTGTTTTTTTACAAGCCACCTGCACAGGAACCAGTTCAGCAGCACGGGCAATGACCTTGCTCGAATGTTGTTTTTCCCATGCCAGTAAGACGATGCTGGTAACGATCATGCTCAAATGGTGCTTTTTACATGCCACTGGCATGGGAGCATCAGCAACCCTGGCAACAATCACGCCTGGATGGTGCTCTTAACATTCCACTAGCACAGATGCCAGTCAGGCGGTGCTGTCATCGGCCACGTCAGCGAATTTGATTTTGATTTCACTTGCCTCAACAGGTCTACACTTAACATACATATATATATACAATATTTTCTTAGTGGTCAGACCATATGGGGGTCTACCTCTAGAATAATGGATGTTCACTTAGTGGTCAGCCCTCTTATATGTATGTAATATGCATATATATGTATGTATATGTTTGCGTGCATGCGTGTGTGTTTGGTGTGTGTGTGTGTGTGTTGTGAGGGGATGTATGTTTGTGTTTCTTTGTTTTGACATCATGTGATTGTTGTATATGAATGTCATTCATTTCCAGTTTTCTACAAAAACATGTCTGGCCAAAAGAGAGACTATTATTTTGCTTGCAAACAGGTAAAGATTGCGAACAGGAAGGTCATGTGACCACAAAAGATTCACTTCAATAAACTCCACTCAACCCATGCAAGCACTGAAAAATGGATGTTAAATTATGAAGATCATGAGGATAATGATAATGATGATAATGATGATGATGATGATGATGATGATGATGATGATGACAACGATGATGATGCTTAATCTAGGATTGAAAATCTCCATTCAATCTGGTTGTATGGAATGAATCTGCCAACACAGTTGATTTTTCTTCAAGTTCACAATTGAGCCAAAAGGCTAAATTCATTTGTCTTATATTTCATCTTAGTTAATGTAGTATTATTAAATCTTTACTATCTACTTAAAGAATATTAAATGTTTATTTCTTGTGCATTTACAAACAGCAAATAATAATTCTCTCTAGGCTATGCATTTTTCTGGATGTACAGGCCTGACATATCAAAAAGAACATTTTATTTTCTTAGAGTTTACAGAATGGAAATTAGATGAAACATGATATGATTTTAATAATGTATATTTAAAACATCTGGCACAAATTTCAGAAATGGCTGTGTGGTAAGTAGCTTGCTTACCAATCACATGGATCCGGGTTCAGTCCCACTGCATGGCATCTTGGGCCAGTGTCTTCTACTATAGCCTTGAGCTGCTCAAAGCCTTATGAGTGGATTTCATAGACAGAAGCTGAATATATATATCATCATCATCATCATTGTTTAACATCTGCTTTCCATGCTTGCATGGGTTGGACAGTTTGACTGAGGACTGGTGAAACAGAGGCTACACCAGGCTCAATCTGATCTAGCAAAGTTTCTACAGATGGATCGGTAAATTCGCCACAATAGAAACAAGGTTCAAGTCAACGGAGCGTGCAAGGGAGTACTCGACTCAAACCTTGCAAAGTGGAAATATTTTATTTTTACCTTTATATCTGGGACATAGGACGTCCCAGATAAAAATGTAACATGTCCCCCCAGAAGTAGAGGTAGGCTGGATTGTAGCCACACTTCTATACAAGAGGGAGGACAAGATACAATTGATTGAAATTGCAAGAGACGGGCCTACAATTCCAGTCTGTTATATATTTTGAGTATTGTTATCACTAGCGATATCAAGATATAACTTTGTATTTTGTATTTTATGTGTAGATGTATATATATAGATGTACATGTAATATGTACACATATATACATGCACTAGCACTATGACCCGGCAACGACGGGTCATAATGCTAGTACATATATATATATGTATACATATATATTTATTTATGTATGTATATGCATGTTGTGTGTTTGTGTGTCTGTGTTCCCCCCTCCCAACAACCGATGCTGGTGTGTCCACATCCCCGTAACTTAGTGGTTCGGCAAAAGAGACTGATAGAATAAGTACTAGGCTTACAAAGAATAAGTCCTGGAGTCGATTTGCTCAACTAAAGGCGGTGATCCAGCATGGCCACAGTCAAATGACTGAAACAATTAAAAGAGTAAAAGAGTAATAGAGTACCCACAGACACATTACCCAACGTGTCTTTTTATAAGACATTGGGTATGGTTTGGGGACAAGTTGTCTTCTATCTCTAGGAAGTTAAATGACTATGTAGAGGCCGGCCCTCTCTTTAGCTATGCATGTATTTGGGAGAGGAGGAAAAGATGTTACATAAATAAAGAGAAAAGAACAGAATCACATCCAATCCCTTTATAGAGGCAGCTGAGCTGAGAGGATTTTGACTGAATTTAATGCAAACAAGAATATTGATTATTGAATTGTTTACTAATAGATTGTTATATATATTTTGATTCTGAGCAATTCATAGGAAACATAATTCAAAACTTTATTATTGTTTAGCTCCAGGTCAGTCTAGACTTGAGTTGGTCAATGATCAAAGGCATTCTTGCTATAATTTTCTTAATATTTTTCCTAGGCATAGTTCATCCAGGAACACATCTTCATCATCATCATCATCATCATCATCATCATCATCATCATCATCATCATCATCATCATCATTTAATGTCCACTTTCCATGCTGGCATTTTTTTTCCTAGGCTTAGTTCATTCAGGAACACATCATCATCATCATCATCATCATCGTTTAACGTCCATTTTCTGCGCTAGCACGGGTTGGACGGTTCGACCGGGGTCTGGGGAGCCAGGGGCTGCTCCAGGCTCCAGTCTGATCTGGCAGTGTTTCTACAGCTGGATGCCCTTCCTAACGCCAACCACTCCGCGAGTGTAGTGGGTGCTTTTTACGTGCCACCTGCACAGGTGCCAGAGGGGTCTGGCATCAGCCACGATCGGTTGGTGCTTTTTATGTGCTTTTTATCATCATCATTATTTAATGTCCATTTTCCAAGCTGGCATGGGTTGGATGGCTTGACTAAGAACTGGTAAGCCGAGGAGCTACACCATGTTCCAGTCTGATTTGGCATGGTTTCTACAGCTGGATGCCCTTCCTAATGCCAACCACTCCAAGAGTGTAGTGGGTGCTTTATATGTGCCACCAGCCCGGGTGCCAGTCATGCAACACCAGCATCGGCCATGACAATGATGTCACTTGGCTTGACAGGTCTTCTCAAGAGCACATTGTCTAATATTATTTTGAATGAAAATTGTTGCTACTTCTAGCAGGTTTAGTGACCATATAGGGGTTTCATGTTGACTCATATCACTGTATCAACCTGACTATCACATGTTATACAATGCTGGTCTGAACTCACTTCTTTGTATTGTTGTAGCATTGAAATAATGACAACCTGCTGGCCAGCTATGCAGGTGTTTAGTGTAAAGTTACCAAGATCATGACATTCCCTCCAAGCAGGATACCACTCTATCACAAGGCAATTCATCTACAGCTGGGTGGACTGGAGCAATATGAAATGGAGTGTCTTGCTTAAGAACACAACACACCACCTGATTCAGGACATAATCTTGTAACTATGAATATAACACCCTAATAACTAGGCCACATATTTTTCATACTTATGTGATGATTAAGATTGAAAACAATAGAAATTTTTCTCTATTGGAACTACTGAGTGTTGCTTGTGAAGGAGCAGCTGGATGGCAAATTCATGAAGTGGTAAAGAAAACAATTGTTCCTTATAAGAATTCATAGGAAATTCATTAGATGGCAGTTTCAGTATCAAATTTTATTTTGGAAAAATTTTCTGTACTCTTATTTTTTTTTTACTTGTTTCAGTGATTTGACTGCGGCCATGCTGGAGCACCGCCTTTAGTTGACCAAATCGACCCTGGGACTTATTCTTTGTAAGCCCAGTACTTATTCTATCGGTCTCTTTTGCCGAACCGCTAAGTGACAGGGACGTAAACACACCAGCATCAGTTGTCAAGCGATGCTAGGGGGACAAACACAGACACACAAACACACACATATATATATACACATATATATATATACACATATATATATACACATATATATATATACACATATATATATATACATATATACGACAGGCTTCTTTCAGTTTCCGTCTACCAAGGTCGGCCCCAGGGCTATAGCAGAAGACACTTGCCCAAGATGCCACGCAGTCGGACTGAACCCGGAACCATGTGGCTGGTTAGCAAGCTACTTACCACACAGCCACTGCTGCACCTGTACCAAACATATTTCATTTAATTTCTTCAACCTGAGAATTTAGTAAGAGGTCGGTGTTGATGTTGATTTTAGCTCCAGGTCAACCTTTATCATGTAGACTTGTGATCAAAGACATTCCAGTTGTCTTCCTGTCTTTTTAGAGGTATGGGTATTTAGAACTAGACTTGCTTATTTATCCTACTCTTCTTTTGAGACAATAGACTGTGATTTGAGAGATATTTGGCCATTATTTCTGGCAGACAGATTAACCACATAAAGATCCCTTCATTGATTCATGAGGCAAGCAGTTGATGCATTGGGCTTGCCTGCATAATCCTGTGATCATTTATATAAGAGTTTGAAAGAAATTAACTGAAGTCTATCTTAGCTTAAATCAGAAATATCAGGCATGTTAGAGCTTGATAATGCAAACTTACAGAACACCCCTCAATGTTGCAGTACTCTTAATAGCTTTTACACTAACCTAAGGCATTTAATATATATTTACAGCTGCTGGTCTTGCACCAAAATTTGAAACCAATATATTTTAATAGTTACTCATGTGAAGGTACATGGCTCAGTGGTTAAAGTGTCGAGCTTACAATCGTGAGGTTGTGAGTTTGAATCTCGGACTGGGCTGCATGTTGTGTTCTTGAGCAAGACACTTTATTTAACATTGCTCCAGTTCATTTAGCTGTAGAAATGAGTTGCGACATCACAGGTGCCAAGCTGTATCTGTTGTTGCCTTTCCCTTGGATAACACTGGTGGTGTGGAGAGGGGAGGCCAGTATGCATGGGCGACTGCTGGTCTTCCATAAACAACCTTGCCCAGACTTGTGCCTGGGAGGGTAACTTTCTAGGTGCAATCCCACAGTCAGTCACGACCAAAGGGGGTCTCAATAGTCAAAATAAGCTAGAGGTTAAGTGCTTTGGATATAGACAGCAAGAAGCCTTGGATGCAAAACATGGATCTAATCCTTCAAGTCAGTCAAGTGATACACTCTTCTGCTGCCATGTGTGTTCACTGAGAAGGAGATAAAACTGGGAGTATAAAGATGAAGGAAGTCTGGTAGATGGATTGAGGTGTTTGGAGGATAACATTTGGGGGAAGAAAGGCCGAGTAGCGGAATGGGTACAATGAATCTGCTGAAGGAAACTGAGGAAGGCAAGGCAAGGGAAGAAGTGATGAAGTGTGTTTATATAAGATGCTTGATCTCACGCAGGAGATGGAAAACGAGCACAGCAAGTGAGAGAAAAGCAGATCTATCCAACCGTTGCCAGCATGGGAAAATGGATGACGAAGAAGAAGAAGAAGAAGAAGAAGAGAAGAAGAAGAAGAAGAAGAAGAAGAAGAAGAAGAAAGAAAGGAGATGATCATGATCAATATTTATGTATCTTGAAATCTCTTTGATGGTGGATAAGAAAGAATTTAGTTGTAGAGTTGCAAAAGAGCTTTCCTCCTCCTCTTCCTCCTCCTCCTCCTCCTCCTCCTCCTCCGTCCACCTCCACAATCGTCATTGCCGCTACTGCTGCTACTACTACTACATCTACTACAACAACAAATACTACTCCTACAACTACTACTACTACTACTACTACTAAAAATAATAATAATAATAATAATAATAATAATAATAATAATGATAATGATAATAATAATAATGATAATAATAATAATAATAATAATAATACTATGACTACTACTACTACTACTACTATCTCTATAATTTTATTCATACGTAGGATACATTATAGTGATATAAATAGACTCCAGTACGATACAGTACTGCAGTTCCATCATCCCCAGGTGGATTAAAGGTAGAAAACAAAAACATTTTGGTAACATTTGAACTCAGACTGCAAAAGGTCACAATTAAATATCACATAGCATTATAGTGCATGTTCCAAATAAATAAAAACAAAAGTGACACTATCAAGTGCATTTGCACTGAAATATATACACTTTCTTTATTTGTGAGTGATAGGCGCAGGAGTGGCTGAGTGGTAAGTAGCTTGCTTACCAACCCCGTGGTTCCGGGTTCATTCCCACTACATAGCACTTTGGGCAAGTATTTTCTACTATAGCCTCAGGCTGACCAAAGCCTTGTGAGTGGATTTGGTAGATGGAAACTGAAAGAAGCCTGTTGTATATATGTATATATTATATATATATATATATATCATAATAATAATGAAATTATTGTATGCAGTGCTCAAGTGCACCACAACTTGTCAAAAGTGCGTATAAAGCATATATATATGTGTGTGTATATGTTTGTGTGTCTGTGTTTGACCCCCTAACATCGCTTGACAACTGATAGTGGTTTGTTTACGTCCCCGTTACTCAGCGGTTCGGCAAAAGAACCGATAGAATAATTACTAGGCTTCCAAAGAATAAATCCTGGGGTCGATTTGCTCAGCTAAAGGCGGTTCTCCAGTATGGCTGCAGTCAAATGACTGAAACAAGAGAAGAATTCATTTCAAACGGCAGTAGCATTGCATCAGCGCCAAAGTCTGCAAGACATATACATATGCTCAGGCCTATTCTTTTACTTTTTTTCTTGTTTGTCATTTTACTGATGCCATGCTGGAGCATTGCCTCTTAGTCAAAGAAATCAACCCCAGGACTTATTCTTTGTAAGCTTGGTACTTATTCTATCAGTCGCTTTTGCTGAGCTGCTAAGTTATGGTGACATAAACACACCAATATCGGTTGTCAAGCGATAGTGGGGGGAGGTAAACCCAGACACAAAAACACACACATAAATATATACATATACATATATATATATATATATATATATATATATATATATATATATATATATATATAACGGGAAGCTTTATGAAAATAGACAAAAGACGAAGGCAGGTGGAAAACAAACAAACAATTGTATTAGTATGGCGCTCAGGAAATATAAATAAAACAAGTCTTTAACGTTATATATGAAGGTAGCTGGAAAGTACTACAGGACAGCTTGCTGAGTGCCACAGACCAAGTCTGTGGATGGTGCAAAGTCCCTTCCAGACCTAGAGTTACGTGGTGGTGGAATAGTGCAGTAGACAAAGCCATTAGTGCAAAGAAACAGGCCTGGAGAGCCTGGAGGGATAGGGGTAGCAGGGAACCGTACCAAGTGGCCAAAAGGGAGGCCGAGCGGCAGGTATACATAGCCAAAGATATAGCAGAAAAGAAGAAGTTCGCCAATGTCCAGCGACATGAGGACCAAAGAACTGAGGTATTTCGGATTGCTAGACAGTGTGTGAGAGAAAATAGTGATGTTACAGGAGAGAAATGTGTCCGCATGGATGATGGGGCACTTGCTTTTAATGTTGGTGAAAAGAAAGAGGCTTGGAGAAGCCATTATGAAAGACTGCTGAATGTGGAGAATGAATGGGAGGAAGAGAGCCTGCCAAATGTTGACCCAGTAGAGGGACCAGCTATCCAAATAGACAGCTCCCTTGTAGTTAAGGCAATTAAGGGTATGAAACCAGGTAAAGCCCCTGGCCCATCAGGTATCACTGCTGAGATGCTTAAAACAGCTGGTTATGTGGGCTATGGCCTAGTCACCCGCATCATAAACCAGGTAGTCCATAATGGAGTCATACCCAATGACTGGTGTAGCAGCACCATAGTCGATGCGGGAACTGGAGATTGACGAATGGCTAATAAGGGCTGTACAGGCTCTATACAGAGAGGCTGTCAGCAAGGTTAGGATTGGCAACGAATATAGTGAAGAATTCCAGGTAGAAGTAGGTGTACACCAAGGCTCAGCCCTCAGTCCCCTTTTATTCATCATAGTCCTCCAGGCAATAACAGAGGAACTCAAAACAGGTTGCCCCTGGGAGCTCCTCTATGCTGATGACCTGGCTCTCATAGCAGAATCACTACCGGAACTAGAAAAGAAATTTCAGGTGTGGAAACAAGGGTTAGAATCAAAGGACCTTAGAATAAATGTAGCGAAGACCAAAGTTATAGTAAGCAGAAAGGCGAACTCAGCACACACCCCATCGGGCAGGTGGCCCTGCTCAATCTGTAGGAAAGGTGTAGGTAGAAAACTCCATAAGATGCATCCAGTGTAAGCTATGGACGCATAAGAGGTGCAGCAACATCAAAGGGAAATTAACTGATAAGATAACTTTCATGTGCGGCAGATGCACAGGGACAATAGACACCACAAATACTCAGAAAACAGATTCCATCACACTCCAGGGGGAGAAACTAGAAGTAGTTGATAGTTTCTGCTACCTGGGTGACCAAGTTAGTAGTGGAGGTGGATGCTCAGAGAGTGTCACCACTAGAATACGAATAGCCTGGGCAAAGTTTAGAAAGCTCCTACCCCTAGTGGCGACAAAGGGTCTCTCACTCAGAGTGAAAGGTAGATTGTATGATGCATGTGTGCGAACTGCCATGCTTCACAGCAGTGAAACATGGGCCGTGACTGCAGAGGACATGCGTAGACTTGAAAGAAATGAAGCTAGCATGATCCGCTGGATGTGTAATGTCAGTGTGAATGCACGACAGAGTGTAAGCACCCTGAGAGAAATGCTAGACATAAGAAGCATCAGATGCGGTGTGCAAGAGCGACGCTTGCGATGGTATGGTCATGTACTGCGGATGGATGAGGAGAGATGTGTGAAGAAGTGCCACACCCAAACAGTTGAAGGTATCAGGGGGAGAGGTAGACCCAGGAAGACATGGGATGAGGTAGTCAAGCATGACCTCAGAGCGTTGGGCCTCACTGAGGCAATGGTGAAGGACCGAGATCTCTGGAGATGTGCTGTGACTACAAAGACCCGGGACGTTTCCGGCTCCAGTTCCGCATAGCCCCTGCCCATTCAAAGTACCTTGGATCCCGGAACGTCTCGCTGTGCTTGAGGAGACCTGTTGAGTCAAGTGCATGTACATGAACATCGAAACAAATATCAATGGAAACAGTAGTTGTGATACCTGTGTCGGTGGCACATAAAAAGCACCATCCGAACGTGGCAGTTGCTAGCGTGGAAAACGGACGTTAAACGATGATGATGATGATGATGATGATGATATATATTTATACTTATATTTATATTTATATTTATATACATATACATATATATATACATATCATCATCGTTTAATGTCCGCTTTCCATGCTAGCATGGGTTGGATGATTTTGACTGAGGGCTGGTGAACCAGACAGCCGCACCAGGCTCCAATCTTGATCTGGCAGAGTTTCTACATATATATATATATATATATATATATATATAATATATATATATATACGATGGGCTTCTTTCAGTTTCTGTCTACCAAATTCACTCACAAGGCTTTGGTTGGCCTGAGGTTATAGTAGAAGACACTTACCCAAGGTATCATACAGTGGGACTGAACTCAGAATCATGTGGTTAGGAAGCAAGCTTCTTACCACACAGCCACTCCAGCACTAGGAGTGGGTAGCCACAGCAAGACACACATCAGGTTTCCATTCATTTCCCAGCTCAGATAGACAGACACTCCAATCAAAGGATGAAGTGATAATATTTTGTTTGACTATCAGATATTATATTAAACAATTATAGTTTACGTTAATAGATTCCCCGATTCAAAGCACTATATACAATTAATTAAGAAAGAAAAAAGAAGAAAAAAACAGAACTTAAAAAACTAAAAGGTTGAATATTGCAAGTAAACATTAGGTACTAACATCAATCAGACAACCAAATAACATAGTATTATTAAATTTAACTACTTTGTACAACATGCCTGTTATTAAAAAAAAACAGTAAAATAAAAGATTAAATGAAAAAGTAGTATTAAATATTGATCCTGTAAAGAAAAAAGAGATGGTTTGATAAAGCAAAAAACATTAAATAAATCTTGTACAAGTGGGTACTGTTTAGTTCTTCTTCCTTGGTATATGATTTGATCATTATCTACTTGGTGTTTTATTTCTTGCTGACTAGTTTTGATAGACGTAGTAATTTGAGCTAATTATCACTGATTATTAAATTTTTGACAGTGAGGAGTTTCCCTGAGTGGCTGTGTGGTTAAGAAGCAGGTTTCAGGATAATGTTATTTTTGGTTTGATATCTTGCATAAAACCTCAGACAAGAGACTTTTACCATAACCTTTGAAATGGTAAATAACTCGTGAATGGAATTTGCAAACAAGAGACTCTGCAGAAGCATGTTGCATGTATAACTTGTGTAAAATTGCGTGAAACAGAGTGTGAGATAGAATGCCTTCCATCAATTGTTCTGAAGCTCTGTGCTCTGAGTTCAAATCCTAACAACTGAAAAGAATTTTCTTCCTCCTCTTATCATCATCATCATCATTGCTGTTACCATTCTCCTCCTCTCCTGCTTCTTCTTCTTCTTCTTCTTCTTCTTCTTCTTCTTCTTCTTCTTCTTCTTCTTCTTCTTCTTCTTCTTCTTCTTCTTCTTCTTCTTCTTCTTCTTCTTCTTCTTCTTCTTCTTCTTCTTCTTCTTCTTCTTCTCCTTCTTCTACTTCTGCTTCCTCTTCTTCCTCCTTCATCTTTTACCACCATCCCACCACTGCTGCCATATTGCCTACCACCATCACTTCCACCATCTCCACCACCACTTCAACCATCCCCAACACCACCGTTTTTCGTAATTTCAATATTGGCAAAAATGTGCCAATCCAGGTGGCAGACAGGTGGAACTGTAAGAACATCAGACGACTGGATACCTTGTGGTATTTGTTATGGCTCAGAGTTCTGAGTTCACATCCCACCATGGTCTACTTGATCTGCAGCCTGTTTAAAACCAGCGCCAGACATCTGGGATGCCTTTAGCAGAGTAGACCCTGTTGCAAGCATTTGGACAGGGTCTCTGGTTTCAGAATACTTTCCCCTTGCTCCTTACCAATCCTGGAAGTTCTGTAAAGAGTCATCTGGGATGCCTTTAGCAGAAACACCCTGTTGCAAGCATTTGAACAGGGTCTCTGATTTCAGAATACTTCCCCCTTGCTCCTTACCAATCCTGGAAGTTCTGTAAAGAGTCATCTGGGATGCCTTTAGTAGAAACACCCTGTTGCAAGCATTTGGACAGGGTCTCTGGTTTCAGAATACTTTCCCCCTTGCTCCTTACCAATCCTGGAAGTTCTGTAAAGAGTCATCTGGGATGCCTTTAGCAGAAACACCCTGTTGCAAGCATTTGGACAGGGTCTCTGGTTTCAGAATACTTTCCCCCTTGCTCCTTACCAATCCTGAAAGTCCTGTAAAGAATCATGTGCATAGAATTCTTTCTGGGCTCTGCAGTTTGATATACAAAAAAATATTTCAAATGGAAGTCAACCATTACATAAGACATCATTCCTACATAAATTTAAGTGTGTAATTGCATAATTGTTATATATTTTGCAATTCTTTTGTTATATCAAACCAGTGTTCTTCTCTATCTTTATTTCTTTGAAATTCAGAAGTTATTTGAACAAGTTCATTTGATATAACAGGAAATGACAGACTGGCTACTTAAAGTTTGAACTTAGATTTTATCTTAGTAGATATGTAATCAGATCTGAAATTGAAAACATCAATCACTGTGCCTAATTTCAGCATCGTTTCAATTGAACCTCTACGTAAAATTTGAAACTTTAACAAAATGGCCGACACACTGAATATGAACTATGAAACTAAAATACTACTCAATAAGAAATAAAGTTGTGAAAAAAAAGTTGAAGTGAGAAGATGTGTCTTTTGGCAAATGTGAAAGAAGAGAAGATAACACATTCTTTGTGACAAGTCAAAGTATATTTTTCGTTTTTTTTTTTTTCACATTTTTATTTATTATTATTTTTTTTTCACTTTCTTTGCACCTTGAAGTAAAAGAATTTTTGTTTTCTTCCAGACAGAATGGATGTTACCTACTGTAATATTTTTAAAGTGGGGTTAAAGTTTATTAGATATTCGTGAGTTATAATCTAGGATTAATGTTTCAGATTTAGAAGTGGAGAAATGTTTAAATTCAAACATGAAACTGACTTTAAGATTCTATTTATATATAAAATATAAAGGATAAAGGTTACCTGTTAGGTTGTTGGAACAGAGTGTGAAGTTTATGAAAATAGTGGAAATGATGCTACATTTTCGTTAACTACTTCTATTAGAATGATTGGACATAAGTAGCAGTATAAACTTCATGACTTATGTGTATGTATGTATATATGTATGCATGTTCTTATGCATGTATGTGTGTCGTTATTCAATTTATTTCAAAATATCTTGTCAATAGAGGAAGAACCGGTTTCTAACCTAGATCCAAGATTCCTTCATTGGAATTTCAACATCAATAACAGGGTATGTATGTATGTATGTATGTATGTATGGACTCCTAGCCTTTGTTAGGGCATTCTTCTAGGAGAAGGTAACTCAGGTAACTGGGATAACTCCGACATAAAACCTGCGGCTCAGTGGTTACTGATGATGTTGACTTGTTCTTTTCGGATTATGGCTGCTGTTGCTTAGTGAGTGGGATTGATTCAGTGCACAGCCTTTCCTCACTTTAAAAAAAATCTTCTTGCACAGGCATTGCACGATAACAACATTGATTAAGCTTCGTGCAATGGCCATACTCGATAACGAGGGGGCAGCCACCATGTATGTATGCATGTATATATGTATGTATGTATGTGAAGATTTGTATGTTTTATGTATGTATTCTCATGCATATCTTGACTTGTTCATATATACTTAAATGATAATGTATATATATACTTAAATGGTAATGTCCTTGTTCAGTATTGGCATGGGTTGGACAGTTCGACAGGCTCCACTGAACCTATGTAGTGCATCACACATGGGCATGATTTCTACAGCTGGATGCCTTTCCTAATGCCAACCACTACACTGTGTACTGAGTGCTTTTTTCATGGCACCAGCCACCAGGTAAGGTATGAGAGAAGCAGGTTGAAGCATAGAAGATACCTTGCTGTAGAGGAGTAACATGATATCTTATATTTTAGAAGAAAGGGTGGGAGTGATTGGATGAGGCTGGAAAGCAATAATAATGTGATGATGAGGGGTTAGGATGTAGCTTCAAAGTTCAAGATGGATAGGCATGAGTTGAGCAGAGGGACCAGGAGTGAATGGGTGAGAAGGGGATATCTGTTAGTGCAGAACAGTAGAAAAGTAATGTTCTACATCTGTAATTTTTTCTCTAAATCTTTCACAGTCCTTGCTTCAGAAACTAATCCATCAGCATAGGGAAACTCCATAAGTAACTGGCTTTGAAATCTTTTATTAACTCTGATAAATAGAAGGTGGCTGAGAGCAGAGTCTTGGTGGATGCCTGCTTGCACTCTGAATTCCTTAATATTACTCATTGCCAACATTCAGTTTGCTGGCTAAATTCTTGCATCCAGCTTGCACTTCTGTCACCCGTCAATCATTAACTCTTAGCTTAATTAGTGACCACCAGGCTATAATACTTTGTACAAGTCATTCTCCAGATCAATGAAAGCTTGATATAGAGGCTTACTCTTGATGAGGAACCTCTTGTGTTGTTGTCTCACCATGAAGAGAGCATCTGTGGTACTCCAGCCTGGGATGAATCCAAACTCCATCTCATCTAAGCAGATTCTTTACCTAATCAAATATGCTAAGGCTCCTTTAGTTACTTTCATAACTTTAGCTTGGTACCTCTGTAGTTGCTTCTTTGTAGATCATCTCTATAACAGCTGATGATTATATTGCTAAGCCAGTCATTAGGTATGACACAATCCTGTGTAACATGGTTTATTTTGTGGCTGCCTTTCTTGATATTCGTTCTGTCAGATATGTTCAGTGGTTCAATGATTATACTCAATAGACCAGCAGTTTACCTTGACTTCATATCCTTAGAATGTCAATACGTCTAAAATGCTTCTATTTATTGCAAATGGCTTTTACAATACCCCTAAACTAGAAATAGTAATAATGATTTAGTAACCTTGAACAACACAATGATAGCTACTTCAGTATTCCTGGAGGTTATGGACATGGCATAAGGAATGAAAAGGAAACAAAACTCTTGAAGTTTTGAGATAGAAGTACCCTAACTGATTGTAGTATTATCTTCAGTAAACCAGCCAGTCTATTGATCACATATCAATCAGGTGAAGGT
This sequence comes from Octopus sinensis, assembly GCF_006345805.1. Taxonomy (NCBI): domain Eukaryota; kingdom Metazoa; phylum Mollusca; class Cephalopoda; order Octopoda; family Octopodidae; genus Octopus; species Octopus sinensis. The sequence continues at coordinate 48,967 of NW_021836141.1, forward strand.
GCAAACCTTATAGACTGCATATTCATCAGGAAAAATATTGGAAACTGTTTGTAAGGACTTGGTATTTCTTCAATGAAGAATTTATTAGAACATAGACTAGGGATTAGCAACTTCAGGATAATTGCTAGACAGATTGAGATAATATGTGACAACTTGGTAAAGAAAGATATGGAAGAAGAAAATCTCCTGGTTGGAACTTGGTTTACAGATGTACTTGTTCTTATGTATGATGAGAATAAGAGGATGATTTGTATGGGACCAAACTACTATTTGTCACAGACTTATCATCATCATCATCATCATTTAGCGTCTGTTTTTCATGCTAGCATGGGTTGGACAGTTCAACTGGGGTCTGTGAAGCCAGAAGGCTGCATCAGGCCCAGTCTGATCTGGCAGTGTTTCTACGGCTGGATGCCCTTCCTAACGCCAACCACTCCACAAGTGTAGTGGGTGCTTTTTATGTGCCACCTGCACAGGTGCCAGACGGAGCTGGCAAACGGACATGAACGGATGGTGCTTTTACATGCCACTGGCACGGAGGCCAGTCGGGGCGGTGCTGCCAACGACCACAAATGGATGGTGCTTTTTACGTGCCACCGACATGGGGACCAGGCGAGGCTGGCAACGGCCACAAACGGATGGTGCTTTTACGTCCCACCAGCATGGGGGCCAGGCGAGGCTGGCAACAGACACGAACGGATGGTGCTTTTACATGCTACCGGTACGGAGGCCAGTCGGGGCGGTGCTGGCAACGGCCACGAACGGATGGTGCTTTTTACGTGCCACCGGCACGGGGGCAGACTTATATTTTGTGAATAAAATTTGATAGAGAGCAATTGCAAAGAAACCCGTAATTTATACGTATGCAAGGGTGTATGTATAAAATTATTCAGAATGTGAAATTAAGAAACTATAATGGCTCTGCTAAAGCCACTTGTTCTCACCCATCTGGATTATTGCTCTAGAATATGCACACCAAGGCATTAAATCAATGGTAGATTTTGTAGCAATCTTATACTGCTAAAATAAGCAGATGCAACAAGGATACTAAAAGAGGCTGAATGAATTATGGTTCTGGTTCCTGAAGTGAAGAGAGGGAAAACCTGCAGTGATTTATATATAGAATATTTTGAAAGGTCTACTAAACAAACTTTGGTGTTATGAGCTATAGTAACATCTGAAATAGACATCAGAGCACAGCATAGTAACAAAAGTCCTACACATGCTATCTAGAGTTAAAACTAAACACTACTATAGGTTAGGGGTTGAAAGCTCATTGGTTTTTCACTATACTACCAAAGAACTAAGGATGCTATATAAAGCAATAAAGATCTAAAGGTATTAAAAAAGAAAACCCCAGATGTTTTACTGTCTCAAATATGGATGAACTTACGTTGTGGCAAGAAACAAGCATGAAAGAAGCAATATCAAACTTTGTCATTCACCAAACATCAACAATACTGAAGGAATGGGTGCAGCAGCAATAATGTCAGAGCCTTGGCATACCCACATCCCTCCATTTGGAACTAGTAAAAGAGCTGCATATGCATATTAAGACAGACAGATACATACATACATACACACATATGCATATACAAATATATATATATATATATATATATATATATATATATATACATACATACATACATACATACATACATAAGCACACATATGCATATACATACATATATATATATATATATATATATATATATATATATATATATCATATAATTAAGGGCTAAAGAGGGTTATTCTAAAGCCAATACACTGATTTATCCACTTATAATCCGCTTGCTACAGGAGAATTGAAACTGAAAACGGGCAACTAACCTTTAGAAAATTTAAATTTCGTTATCTCTATATTGAATCAATTTCGGAATTAATCTTATAAAAGATATATTCTTTCTTCAGTAGAGCTTTCGATGGGATATAAATAAAATACTCACGTATGATCATGGAAAAAGCACAAGCTAAAAACATAACTACACTTGAGTACATCACTTATATCTAAAAATAAAAATTCTTTGGTCAGCCTCAGAAACAACGTCTTGACCTTCGCCGCTACAAATTGTAATGGTTACCAGTCCTCCCGTAGCAAGCAGCGAGTTTACTACTAACAATATAGGATGAAGTCCCTTTCTCTACAGAAAAGGAATCCATCAGGAAGCGTGGGCAGTATATTTAAAAAAACCGTTACGGTTGAAGTATAAACATCATATAATTAAGGGCTAAAGAGGGTTATTCTAAAGCCAATACACTGATTTATCCACTTTATTTTTAGATATAAGTGATGTACTCAAGTGTAGTTATGTTTTTAGCTTGTGCTTTTTCCATGATCATACATGAGTATTTTATTTATATCCCATCGAAAGCTCTACTGAAGAAAGAATATATCTTTTATAAGATTAATTCCAAAATTGATTCAATATAGAGATAACGAAATTTAAATTTTCTAAAGGTTAGTTGCCCGTTTTCAGTTTCAATTCTCCTGTAGCAAGCGGATTATAAGTGGATAAATCAGTGTATTGGCTTTAGAATAACCCTCTTTAGCCCTTAATTATATGATGTTTATACTTCAACCGTAACGTTTTTTTTAAATATACTGCCCACGCTTCCTGATGGATTCCTTTTCTGTAGAGAAAGGGACTTCATCCTATATTGTTAGTATATATATATATATATGTATGTATGTATGTATGTATGTATATACACATATATATACATATATGAACAGTTATATATGTCTTTATAAGCATATATAAAAATACATGGGATGATCATGATAAGGTGTGTATGTGTGTGTGTCTGCGTGTGTGTGTGTGTTTTTGTGTGTGTCTTTGTATGTGTCTATGTTCGAACAATATGTTGAACAATGCATGTAAACAGACTAAGAGACAACACTGTGTTTCACAGTTCTACTCCTATTTCTGCTTGCTTCCATTCAGTTTCTTTCAATTTTCTTTTCTCTTTTTATTTATTTTTTATTATTTTATTTATTTATTTTTTTTTTTTATTTATTTCAGTTTTAGCTTGTGCACAAAAGAGACAAGAGGCCTGAAAAGCAGTTTGAGACTGTAAAATTCATTGTAGTCTTGGCAGTGTGTTCACTTGTATTGCTTAATGTATACAAATACATTATTCAACATCTATATTATATACCATAATTTTGATATTTTTATTATGTATGCCAGCGCCGCCCCGACTGGCTTCTGTGCCGGTGGCACATAAAAAGCGCCATCCGAACGTTGCCAGCGCCGCCTTGCCTGGCTTCTGTGCCGCTGGCACGTTAAAAGCTCCAACCGATCGTGGCCGATGCCGGACTCCCCCCTGGCACCTGTGCAGGTGGCAAGTAAAAAACACCCACTACACTCGCGGAGTGGTTGGCATTAGGCAGGGCATCCAGCCGTAGAAACTCTGCCAGATCAGACTGGAGCCTGGAGCAGCCCCTGGCTTCCCAGACCCCAGTCAAACCGTCCAACCCGTGCTAGCGCGGAAAACGGACGTTAAACGATGATGATGATGTATCTC
>NW_021836141.1:57500-60000 GCF_006345805.1 Octopus sinensis
AGACGATGAGCGATGGCTAGAAGTATATTGAGTTCTTCATAACCAGCTGATCTAGCAAGCGGGGCCTCATATCAGTGAGGGGGGGGGGCTGGTGCGCATTGATGCCATCGAGAGGTAGGCCCCGAAACGGCGCGCATTCTCTCCTGATGACCCCATACACTTGCTAGCATCCGATATACGGAGCTTTTAACTGGTAGCACTTGTATGTGCAAGTTGTTTGCAAGACATGTTTGTAGTGTCAAAGTCATTGAATTAGGAGAGTTATTAGGAAAGGATGCAAAAAAAAAAGTAGACAGAGAGAAAAGGGAGAAAGAATGGAATATTGACGAAATAAAAAAGACAAACAAGATGGAATATAATATAGCAAAATAATAAATAAATTAGCAAAAATAGCAGAGCCGAAGTTAGTTGTTGTCAGTTGCATCATCAGTTATTATTCAATGAGCCATTAGACTGAAAATAGCAACAAGTAAAAGAATAAGTAAATGAAGAAAGGTAATTAAATCCATAAGTATATCAATTAAGGAATTTTCCTGAATTCTCATTTATTCATGTAGTTGTTGCCATCATTATGATGATGATCATTATTCAAGTGTTGTACTATTAGACCAATAATCTGTCTATACTTAAGATAGGTTTATGTAAAAAATGCTCACATTTTAATAAAGGCAAGCAACTTTATTAATATTATTATTATTATTATTAAACGATGATGATGATGATGATTATTATTATTATCATTATTATCATTATTATTATTATTATTATTATTATTATGATAATTATTATTATTATTATTATTATTATCATTATTATTATTATTCAGTAGTTTTATTTTTATAGCGTGCTTTCACTTCACTACCGAGCGCAGCTCTGTGTGCCTTGGGTATGTGCTGTGATTTGTTGTGATGCTCTGATGGTTACTGTATTGAAAGTGTTCTGCGTAGGATGTGTGCAGTGCCTAGTAGTGCAATTTTCTGTATGTTATATGTGTTTGTAAGTCCTGGTGTTTTTGTTATGTATTTGTCTGAATATTTTTTTATCATGCCTAATGCACCTACTATGATAGGAATTGTTTCTGTTTTCAGGTTCCACATTCTAGTTACCTCTATTTCCAGGTCTTTGTATTTTGAGAGTTTCTCCATTTCTTTTAGAGACACGTTGTCATCTGCCGGTATTGATACATCAATTAGAAAGCATTTTTTTTTTCTTCATGATCTCTGACAACTATATCTGGTCTGTTGGCCTTAATTTCTCTATCTGTGTGTATCGGCATATCCCAGAGTATGGTTGCTTTCTCGTTTTCTGTGACCTTTTCTGGTGTGTGCTATACCATCTTTTTTCTGTTGTTATTCCATAATGTTGGCATAGCTTCCAATGTATGTAGGTTCCAACTCTGTCATGTCTGTGAATATATTCCTTCTTAGCCAGGACTGGGCAGCTAGAGATAATATGATTTATTGTTTCTTGTCCATCTCCACATATTCTGCAGTTACTTGTAATATTTCTTTTCATTACATGTTTTTGGTAATTTCTGGTGGGGAGGCTTTGGTCTTGTGCTGCAATTAAAAATCCCTCTGTTTCTGCTTTGAGTCCTGAGCTTCTCAACCATTGCTGGGATTTTTCTTTGTCTATTTCTTTTGCGTTTAGTTTAGTCCAGTATTTACCATGAAGGGGCTTTTCTTGCCATCGTTTTATCATGGTTCGTTGCTGTTCTGTTTTTAGTTTGGATTTCATTTGTTTTATAGCTTTTGTTGTTTCTTCATCATCTTCTTCTTCTTCGTGTTTATTAGGTGGTATGATTTCTTGTTTGTATTTGTCAGCTTCCTTAAATACTGAGAACAGTTTTTTGTTTTGCTCGTGTTTTGCTGCTATCTGGATCAGTTTTCCTTCCTTCTGAAGTAGATATTTTTGCAGTCCTATGGTGGTTATTTTATAGTAGTTTTCCAGCTGTATAAGGCCTCTACCACCTTCTATACGTTGTATATATAGTCTTTCTCTGTCAGATTTTGGGTGATGCATCCTAGATCCTGTCAGTATTTTTCTTGTTTTCCTATCTATTTTGGACAGTTCATTTCGTGTCCAGTTAAGGATATTGTAGCTGTAACTTATAACTGGGACAGCTAAAGTGTTGATACCTATTATCTTGTTTTTAGCATTGAGCTCTGTTTTTAGTATTGATCTAACTTGTCTATAATATTCTTTTTTCATTTTCTCTTTCATTTGTGTGTGTTGTGTCTTATCTAGTTCATGGATTCCTAAGTATTTGTAAGTTTGGCTTTGGTCTAATTCTTTTATTTCATTGGTTTTATCTAGTGTGATGTTGTTACTCTTAACTAGTTTTCCTCTTTTCATGGTTACTTTGGCGCATTTTTTTAATCCAAATTTCATATCTATTTCTTTGGTAAATCCATGAACTGTCTTTAATAGTGTTTCCAGCTGTTTGTCATTTGCAGCGTATAGTTTTAGGTCATCATATATAAAAGGTGGCTGATCGTTT
>NW_021836141.1:65000-112500 GCF_006345805.1 Octopus sinensis
AGACGAGAACTTACAAAATATTCACACTCCATTTGAGAGGATATAATACTTGCGATTACTTTTGATATTTTATTCATGTATTACTCATAATAATTCAATATTATTACTGCAAGAACACCACACCAGTTCTATTTTTGCCGTTTATTGTTGTTTAAACACTAAGATTCAAATTTGCTTGGAAATGTCATACATTCAGCGGTGGTGCTGCCCCAGCATGGCCGCAGCCTTCGGGCTAAAACATTTTTAAGGATTTAAGGATATTTAAAATGGTAACTTACTCTTTTACTCTTTTATTTGTTTCAGTCATTTGACTGTGGTCATGTTGGAGCACCGCCTTTAGTCAAGCAAATGGAACCCAGGACATATTCTTTGTAAGCCTAGTACTTATTCTAACGGCCTCTTTTGCTGAACCGCTCAGTTACTTAACCCCTCTCCTGAACCTGCTGGTCTTATGCCAAAAATTCAAACCATTATTATATTTTTATCATTATCATTATTATTATTAGTAGTAGTAATAGTAGTATTATTAATAATAATAACAATAATGATGATAATGATGATGATGAAGATGATGATGATAATAATTCTTTCTATTATAGATAGGCACAAGGCCTGACATTTGAGGGAAAGGGGCTAGTCGATTACATCAATCCCAGTGTTTCACTGGTACTTAATTTTTCAACCCCAAAAGGATGAAAGGCAAAGTTGACCTCAGCAGAATTTGAACTCAGAACGTAGAGACAGATGACACACCACTCAGCATTTTACCTGGCATGCTAACGATTCTGCTTGCACACCACTTTAATAATGATAATAATAATAATAATAATAATAATAATAATAATAATAATAATAATAATAGGCTTGTGTAGGATGGAAGATTGCAAAGATAAAGCACTGTACAAGGACTTGAGAATAAAAGAAACAGAAAATAGTTGGATAAAGAAAAGAATGCATGGACAATTTCATAGGGATGTTGAAGATATGACAGACAGAGGAAAAAGATGGCTATGGATGACTAAAAGCGATTTAAAACTGGAAACAGAGGCTCTAATCTGTGCCACCCAGGAGCAAGCATTAAATGGTGCCCCAGCATGGGAACAGTTCAATGACTGAACGATGTAAATGATAAAAAAATACGTGTGTGTATTTGTGTGAGGGTGTATGTTGTTTATATATGTATGCCAGTATAAACTGTTTCCTTGAGTTATGTCCTCTCTTTGATATAATGTGAGCAGAAAAATAAGTGCCAGACTTCTGTAATTAGAGGCCATTTCTGTGATCGGCTTAAATGCTTGAAGGTAGTGCCCCAACATAGCCACAGACCAATAATTGAAACTAGTAAAAGAATAAAAGAATAGACAGCTAATACATTTGAAATATACAGGGTGATTATGTATGGGTGTCATTTCCATTCTAGAGCAATTCATAGTTTTACACCATTCTATCATTGGAACTTCATTTATTGACACATAAAAGCAGGAACAGCAGCTAAGTTTCACATTAGCAAAATTTAAACTCAAAAGAATAATGTTACCACTTTTGGCAGTCTGCCAACGCCTGCCACTAACTCTTTTCATTTCTTATTGCTCATTTAAATAACTGTCATGATCATCATCAGCCCCACCATCACCAATACAACCACTATCATCCTCCACTCCTCTCCCCCTAGTCAATGATAATCCTCATTAGTTTTGTTTGTATTTCTTTATTGGCACACATTGTCCACGCTTTCATTTCAAAGTTGTAGATTCTTCGGAGCAGTTTTCAATTTCTCTCTGAATTCAAGTTCTCTCTGATCACAATTTACCACTTTCTTCATCCTCATTGAATGAAATTATTTCATTCATTTCAGCTACCACCAATCCTTACTCTTTTACTGTGAACATATCATCCATGTTCTTCACATATTCAAAGAGAGCAATTCACATTTTATTTATCAATTACCTCAGGTTCTGGACATATAACACCTTTCTTGGCTTATTCAAATTATTATTTTCTTGACACAAAGAATCCTCTCATTTCCCTGCTCATGTTTCACTGTCATGCAAAGCAACAATTTCTGACACATTCATTTTACCACTTTGGCTTTCCTTCAAAGTTAGAAACCTTTTGTGATCTACCAGGTCATAATGTTCCCAAAATTCTTCACACCTCTACTGATTTCAGATACCAAACCACTGTGAAACCAAAATGCTTCTATGCAATTATTCCATTTGAAATAAATCACATCCTACCATCTTACAAAATAGAAACACATTGAATTATATAGATTTAGATGTATGACAAGATGAATATGGCAGGAATGCTTTGATCATAAGTTTGCTCCATCTTGGATGACTTTGGATTAAACAACAACAACAACAAAAACAACAAGTGTTAGATGGTAATGTAGTGAACCAATGTAGTGAACCAAAGTAGTGAACCAATGTAGTGAACCAATGCAGTGAACCAAGAAATTTAAATTAACAATACAACAGTTTTATCAAGGAGAAAAAAAAACATTAACTAAATGATTAATTCTTGTGAAGAAAGATAATAGAAACTCCCCTGAAATGTAAATTAATTAATTAAAATAGTATGAAGGAATGTGGTGTGGAGGGTGTCTGATCTTTGGTGTGTGCAATGACAACTACAGTCATGTTTTTGTGTTATAAAGTCTCTTCAGAGTGGTGAACTAACAGAACGGTTACCATGCCAGGCAAAAAACTTCTCAGCATTTTGTCTGTCATTTTTGTTCCAGAGTTCAAATTCTGCTGGGGTCTACTTTACTGTTCATCCTTTCGGGGTCAATGAAATAAGTAGTTGAGCACTGGGGTTGATATAATCAACTTAGTCTCTCCCTTAAAATTTCAAGCCTTCTGCCTATAGCTGAAAGGATTATTCAATCTCCTCAACAGAAAATTGTCTTTACAATTACTGAGAAATTTTAAATTGCTTAGAAGATAAAAAGAATGCCAGTGAATAAACACTAATAGATTTGACAACTTAAAATAACAACCTGGGGAAGGTTTTCCAGGGATGCCTTCTGCAAGATAACATAACTTAACTGTTGCTTCCAGAAGCCATCACATTATTTCACAGTCAGTATCTTTTAATACAAGCTATCATCATCATCATCATCATCATCATTGTTTAACGTCCCCTTTCCATACTGGCATAAGTTGGACTGTTTGACTGAGGACTAGCAAGCCAGTAGGTTGCACCAGGCTCCGTTCTGATCTAGCAAGGTTTCTACAGTTGGATGCCCTTCCTAACACCAAAAGTTACCAAAAAGGAAATAAGCCAGCAAGCTGGCAGAAACATTAGCAGGCCAGGTGAAATGCTTACCAGTATTTCATCTGCCGTTACGTTCTGAGTTAAAATTCCGCTGAGGTCGACTTTACCTTTCATCCTTTTGGGGTAGATAAATTAAGTACCAGTTATGCACTGCGGTCGATATAATCGACTTAATCCATTTGTCTGTCCTTGTTTGTTGCCCACTATGTTTAGCCCTTTGTCAGCAATAAAGAAATAAGAAACTAAAAACTGTTAAGTATTTTATTACAGCACCTTCTGGTTGATTGTTTTGTTGTTTTTATTTATCTGCTGCAGTGTCTTGAACCTGTAGATTTACTGGATAGATTCTTGAAACTCTTTTTTCATCGTAAATGATCATCGACAGAGAGGTAATCTGGACTTCAAGTAGAAGAGAAATATGGACAATTGGCTGAACTAGAAAAAGATTAGAAGTGTAGCATAGCAGCAATAAACTGAATTGCAAAGGAAAGCAATTCTCAATGAAAGAGAACAGCAGAGTATTGTACTTACTTATTCTTCCAACCAAATACAATAGATTTTATATTGTTAAATATGCTATCTATGAAGGATGTGACATTAATAACATCTAAATTACATTTAAATAATCAAATATTCAAAGTTAGCATATTATAGACGTTAAAGTGAGGCCAAGAGTCACTATATATGTTAAGTGATAAAGTGAAACAAATTTATATGAATATTTATGTGATTATTTGCACATACTATATATTTCAGCAATAATCTGTAACTTAATTATCTCATAGCTTTTACTTTCATGAACTTAAATCCATATTGTTATGCTTAAAGGAGTTGAATGGAAATATATTTTGATATTTCCATTGGAATGTTTGAAACAAGTATTTATTTTATGTATTGTTAACCTCTCAAACACAATGAAGAGTAGAACTTATTTTATGCCATATATATATATATATATATATATATTGAGTAATGCACAGAAATGTATACTTACTCCATGCAATGATTTTAATATCATATTGAATCAATATCAAAATGCCAAAACATTAGCTACTTAGTAATCATTTAGAAGTAAAATTTCATCATCATTATCATCATCATTTAATGTCCATTGTCCATCCTGGAATGGGTTGGATGGTTTGACCAGGTCTGGTAAGCTGGAAGACTACACCAGACTCCAATGTGATTTGGCAATGGTTTTCTACAGCTAGATGTCCTTCCTAACACCAACTACTCTGAGAGTGTAATGGGTGCTTTTATGTATCACACAAATGGCACAGGTGCCATTAGTGTGATGCTGGTGTCTGCCATAACTGTGATTTTGCTTAGCTTGATGGGTCTTTTTCTCAAGCATGACATAATGCCAAACGTTTCGATCATTACCTCTGTGAAGCCCAACACTCAAAAGGAACTGAACCACTTTGCCTCCATGAGGCCCAATGCTTGAAAGGAATTCAGCCACTTTGCTTCTGTGAAGCCCAATGCTTGAAAGGAACTCAGCCACTTTGCTTCCATGAGACCCAATGCTTGAACAGTGCTCTTTACATGTCACCAGCATGGGTGCCAGTTATGTGACACCAACATCAGCCATGACTACGATTCCACTTGGTTTGAGGAATCTTCTCAAGCCCAGCATATTACCAAAGGTCTCAGTCACTAGTCATTGCCTCTGTGAGGCTCAAAGTTTAGAGATTATGCTTCGCCACTCTAGAAAACAAAATTTGTTTGCCATTATCTTTGACTAATGAATGACATGAGTCACTGAGACATAAGATTAAAGATTAAAGCAGAAAAACAAATTTCTAGAAACATCTCTGACTCCATGTGGTTTTTTTTCTGACTTTCAGATGAGGATCACAGTCCTTCTAGAGGAAATAGTAAAAGTGACATTGATATTTTACAGTATTATATCTTAAAACAATCCTGGCCAACTTAGTAAATAAGTCTTCAATCAATTTTTGGCAGCATTTGGAAGATCTTTCTCTTCATGATAACCAAGAGGTTTAGGTGATATCCAGAATAAGTTCTAAATGCATTACTTCCTGTCCAGCACCGAAAATGCTCTTGATGCATTCCAAAGTTGTTTTACTACAAGTATAGCATATTTATATTATGTGTCTAGAATTCATCATATTTTGTGCCACAGGATCAGTATTTTTTCTCCACAGTAGATGCAGATTGTCAGTTGTCTTTTAGATACAAAGAAGAGTTGCCACCGGATAGAAGTCAGTATGATCATTTAAAAGAGATTGCTTTTTGCTGTCATCAGCACTGTCATGCTTGTCATTATCATCATTTATATACCATCTATCAGTATCGCCCGGCGTTGCTCGGATTTGTAAGGGAAATTACTATATAAGCATTTTTAGAGAGTTACTTCCCTTATATAAACCGAGAAAGAAATGCATTAAAAATGCGGTAAAATGATGGTAAATTTTTTTTTAAATCGTAGACTCATCGTAGACGTGTGCTAGTACCCAGAAGGGCTCGATATGAATCATGACTATAAGATACCCGCTTTTGGTTAAACTGCACCGCAAAATGTGGGAGTAGTTAGGAACCTAAATCGGAGTAGACAGACACACACACAACTTCAGTTTTATATATAAAGATATTTACCATGATGGCATTATTTCTTATCCTGATTTCAAAAATATTCTTAATCACATCAAAATTTGCTCATTCATCTTTTCATAAAATGGATCTGTTACATGTTTTTAATATTGCATTATTTCTCAAAGGGGAAAGGTAGCAGAATCATTAGCATGCTGGGTAAAATACTTAGTGGTATTTTGTCTGTTTTTATGTTCCAAGTTCAAGTGCTGCTGTTGTCTTCTTCTTCTTCTTCTTCTTCTTCTTCTTCTTTCTTCTTCTTCTTCTTCTCCTTCTTCTTCTTCCAATCCATTCGCCACAAAGTATTCGAGCCTACTCTAAGCTACTAAGAGTGCATGTGGCAACTTGAAGATCCATCCACCACACGTGATAGACTGGCGGTTGCATGGGTGCAAAAGCTACATTGTTATCCTCATTCTGTAAATGGTGGCTTTTAACAGGTGGAGATCTGAACCATCCTGCGAGTACAAAGGATTCGCAATCTAGACTAGGGTCTGAAAGTTTATCGCACCATAGTAGGTTACACTATGGTTCCTCTGCTTTGTGGGAGAAGTAGGAGGAAAGAGTGAGAGGAAGTTGTGATGAAAGATGGTAGCAGAGTTCACCCACTCTCCCCCCGCTGGAGCCTCGTGGAGCTTAGGTGTTTTTGCTCAATAAACACTCACAATGCCTGGTCTGGGAATCGAAACCGCATTCTTACAACCATTTGTCTGCTGCCCTAACCACTGGGCCATTGCACCTCCACTGCTGCTGTTGTTGAGTTTGCCTTTAAGAATTGATAAAATAAGTACCAGTTGAGCACTGGAGTTGACTTACCCCTTGCCCCCAGACTTGCTGGTCTTGTGCTAGAATTTAAAATCAATATTACATTATTTCTCATCCATTCTTTCCCAACTTATATCAATTCTTTCTTTTCCTTCATTTTCACAATTTATTCTAATCAGTAAAATCCCAAATACTAAGACATGTCTGTACAGCTTTAAAAAGGAAAAAGGAGGATGACAACAACGACAATGGCAATACTAATCATTGCTATTTTTGTATACTCTTTTACTCTCTAACTGGTTTCAGTCATTTGACTGTGGCCATGCTTGAGCACCGCCTTTAGTCAAGCAAATCAACCCAGGACTTATTCTTTGTAAGCCTAGTACTTATTCTATCAGTCTCTTTTGCTGAACCGCTAAGTTACGGGGACGTAAACACACCAGCATTGGTTGTCAAGCGATGTTGTAGGGACAAGCACTGACACACAAACATATACATACATACACACACATATATATATATACATATATACAACAGGCTTCTTTCAATTTCTGCCAACCAAATCCACTCACAAGGCTTTGGTCGGCCCGAGGGTATAGTAGAAGACACTTACCCAAGGTGCCACGCAGTGGGACTGAACCCGGAACCATGTGGTTGGTAAGCAAGCTACCTACACACAGCCATTCCTACGCCTGTATTGATCCAAGATTTATTATCTTTTGCAGATGGTTATATACAAAAGTGAAATGATGTTTAAAGTGGTTATATGCAATAAAATGTTACTCAGGGAAATATAGTATTCTGAAAGGACAAAACTTCTGCTGTTAAAGACTTTTGTGCTTCGTTTTCATCTCAAGCTCATATAATTAGAATGTTTCTGGGCATTACGTATTTTTAAGCATTTAGTAGGCATTCCTGATCCCTAAAGTAAAACTCACAAACATTGGAGACTGCTATGACAGAAACTGAATTCAATCAATTTACAATGTGGTACAGTATAAAATAGATCTCAGTATGATTTGAACAGCAAAACCATAAGCACTAAATTTGTCCTCGGCAGTTGTCAGTTCCAGTGCTTCTGCATCTGTGCTATCACAAAAGCCTGCTACCACTTTAATTAAGAAGAATTCAAAAGTTAGTTACAAAGGTGAAAAACCAAAAAAAAAACAAAAAAAAAAAAAAAGGAAAAACAATAATGAAACAATTTGGTAAATAAATCAATGATGAAATCAAAGAAATGTAGCATGTTAATGAAGTTCGCAGCATACCGTCACTAATTAAAGCAAATAGTGATGTTGATATGAGATTTATCAAAGACAAACAAGTGCTTAATTATAGGTTTCATCATCAGAAAAACAAGGAAACTCCAGGTTTATTAAATAAACATAAAAACAAAAATATAAATAATAGGTAATGTAATGAAATAAAATAAAATAAAATAGAAGCAACATCTCACCTCATCATAGTTTTCTATTTGGAAGTGTATTTCTTTTAGATTACAAACTATATACCAAGCATTATGTATCATGTCATCAAAAGTATAAAACCAAATAGTGATAAACCAGAAATAAAAATAAGGAAACAGGTGAATAGAAATTAAAATTCAATAAACAACAGCAATTTGGATTTCATTAATGTTTTGATTAGTGCATGTGTACGTGTGTGATTGAGCACGTGTGTGTATCTGTGTGTGTGTGTGTGTGTGTGTGTGTGTGAGAGAGAGAGTATCTGTGTATGTATATGTGTTTATCACACATACATGAAAGCAGTAATGATGGTGAAGATGAGATGATTATCATCATAAGGTAGTGAGTGATGATGATGATGATGATGATGACGATGATGTTGATGATGATGATGATGATGACGATGATGTTGATGATGATGATGATGACGATGATGACGATGACGATGATGTTGATGATGATGATGATGATGATGATGATGTTGACAATAATGACGACAATGATGACAATGACAATTCTGCACTGTTTTGCTGAGTGCACTCATTACAATAAACATCACAGTTTTAGCATCAGCATCATCAAAGGAGTGTCATTGTTGTTCTTTAACCCCAGGCAATCTTGATTCAGCAACCTATGATCAAAGATATTCATACCCAATATTGACTCATTTAGGACTACAGAGTTCAAGGTGCCCTCTTTTTTCCTAAGCTTGTAGGGTGTGATTTGAGGATATTTGTAGATTGAGGGACAACAAACAGGATCCTACAACAGGCTATAGAGCCAAGTAGGTGACAAGCTGGCAGAATCGTTAGCACATCGGCCGGAATGCTTAGCGGTATTTCGGCTGCTGTTATGTTCTGAGTTCAAATTCCGCCGAGGTTGACTTCACCTTTCATCCTTTCGGGGTCGATTAAATAAGTATCAGTTACACACTGGGGTCGATATAATTGACTTAATCCGTTTGTCTGTCCTTGATTTTCCTCTCTGTGTTTAGCCCCTTGTGGATTGTAAAGAAATAGGTATTTCATCTACCACTATGTTCTGAGTTCAAATTCTGCCTCGGTCGACTTTGCCTTCATCCTTTCGGGGTCGATTAAATAAGTATCAGTTACACACTGGGGTCGATATAATTGACTTAATCCGTTTGTCTGTCCTTGATTTTCCTCTCTGTGTTTAGCCCCTTGTGGATTGTAAAGAAATAGGTATTTCATCTACCACTATGTTCTGAGTTCAAATTCTGCCTCGGTCGACTTTGCCTTCATCCTTTCGGGGTCGATTAAATAAGTATCAGTTCTGCACTGGGATCGATATAATCAACTTAATCCGTTTGTCCTTGTTTGTCCTCTCTGTGTTTAGCCCCTTGTGGGTAGTAAAGAAATAGGTTATAGAGCCAAGTGATAGTAAATTTGAAGCAGGCTCATTTGATGTGAGAAGAGATGTAGCTTTAGAGTTTTCTTACAATTATGGTATTGTTATTGTAATGTAAGCTGTGCTGATGGAAGTTTATAAGGGAGAAGAAAGAAAGTTTGATTAATATATATATATTGGATGATGCCATGATTATAATGATAGCTGATGATTGAAATATTGTCTCAAATTTTGGCACAAACCCAGCAATTTCAGGAAGGAGTGATTTGATTATATTGATCCTGGTACTCCACTGGTACTCATTATATTGACCTTGAAAGGATGAAAGACAAAGTCGACCCCAGTGGCATTTGAACTCAGAACATAAAGTCAGAAATGCTGCTAAGCATTGTGTCCGGCACTGTACAAAAGACTTAGTGGTATTTCTTCGAACTTTATGTCCAAAGTTTAAATGCCACTGGGGTGGACTTTGTCTTTTATCTTTTGATGACCAAAATATTGCTTTCAAATTTTGGCACAAGACCTGAAGGTTTGGGGGAGGGCTAAGTCAATTAAATCAACCCCAGTGTTCAACTGGTACTTATTTTATTGACTTCAAGAGGATGAAAGGCAAAGCCGACCCTGGCAGAAGTTGAACTCAGAATGTGAAAACAAATGAAAAGTTGCTAAACATTTTGCCTGGCTTACCAATGATTCTGCTAGCTTGCTTCCTTTTTGGTGACTAAAATATTGATAATAATAACATATCTTACATCTTATAAAGTAAGTTTTGGGTGTAAGCATGGCTGAGTTGCTTAGAAACACATTTTGCAGTTATGCAGTATTTGAATCACAGTATTTGAATTGTATCCCATTTGTGCTGGTCATCAGACAAGTATTTTCTGCCAAAATTTCAAATCAACTAAAGCCCCATGGCAAAATTTTTTAAGATATAAACTGTGTAGAATTTCACCAGGTTAGCTAATCCTGTCTTAGGGCGGTAGACCTAGGATGATCATCTGACCTGTGGCTTTCTTTAGCAGAGTCTATTCCATTGTCAGCATTCAGGTCAATCCTCTGGCATAAGGATATTCCTTCCTTTCACCAGTATCTGTTTCTCAAACAGCCCAAGAAAGGTTCTAGACACAACTCTCCCTCATTTCACAAAGTCATTATTAGAACGAAAAGCAAAATTATATAACAAATAATAATGATTTAGACAATTAAAAAATACTTGATTGAATATATCAGATATGTCAAGTCACAGACAAACCATCTCCTTTACTCGTCACATAACACTTCATTTGTAAAATTTAATTATAACTAAAATAATGTGGTTAGACATCCTTGTGTGAAACATTGATTTTTATCTGGTCTGAAAATCATGGTAGAACCAAAAGAGAACAGGGGCGGAGGTGATGTCAAGAGTAAGCATCACCTTGGTGTTTGTGTGTGTGTGGGGGGTGAAGGATATAAGTATGGGTTAGTGAAGCAATGATAAGTGACAGAACAAAAAGGGAGTGGAGGGAAGAATTATAATAAAACCATAAATGAGAAATAAGATGACATGATGTTGCTGGGGGAGAAAAAGGGGTGCACACTGACAGATATGAGGTCAGAGTTATGTAGGGGTTGATATTGTGAGTGATGGCAGATATGAGAAGGTGTTCAGGAGAAACGGGTATTCAATAGAAAATAAAGTGGTAAGGAATAATATTGATCAAGTGAGATGTGAGATGGGTGACAAAAAATGGTTCCAAAGAGAGAGATAGCTGGTCGTATGGAAAAGGAATGGATTATGTTCAGTACTGCTCTTGTATAATTACAGCAGCCGAATGAGTAGTACTGTAGTCAGAATAGCATTGAAGAAATAAACAGGAAATTGGGATGGGGGGAAGACTTGATGAGGAGAGGTTGAGTGAAGAAGTACAGACATTGATGACATGCTTTAAAAATCTCATGTTTTGCTGAAATGGACAGGTCATCTTGAGCACTGTGAATCATCAAACATTTCATCCTTTCTTGTTTCCTCTGTAAAAATCAACAACCTGAGGTCAGTCTTCACTATTTTGTCTTATGTTTTCCTTGGTCCCTTCTTTCCACAGATTTCATTTACATTTAACAATCAGTACGTTTTTTATCCCTTTAGTGTTTAAACCGGCTGTATTCTACACATTTTATGCTCAAGCTGGCCAGAACCAGCATCTCACACCTATTCTGCAATGTCATTCTAAAAATAAGCAATTACATCTTTCCTGTCTTGAAGCTACAAAATAATATCAGATAAAATTTTTTAATGTGAATAAATAAGGATTATTTTTGCCAAATTAATATGAATGCTAAAGGGTTATCCAGCTGTTATCACATGGCCATACCAGCACAGCTTTCATTCTAGCACACAAATTCTGATGCTTCTTGTGTCCAATTTTCCTCACAATACATCTGTTCTTTGTTCTTTGTTCTTTATGCTTGCTGAGGCTGCACATCCAGCAGAGCATATTAGCTTCATTTCTTTCTAATTTTCACATGTCCTCTACATCCATAACGTATGTTTCACTACTATTTAGCATCACTAATCATAAACAAACATCACACATTCTATCTTTCACTCAGTATTTTTATTTATACAATGAATGAGAGTTTTATATAGAAATTATAAGTTATAATTGGATACATTTGTGCCAGCATCTGCAGTAATAGAAGTGAGAGAACTTCTATTACCAACAGAGATTGACAGCTCTCTGAACTTGCCCTCACTGGATCTTATTCTAAAAACTTCTCTTTAAGAACATCCTCTTACATCTATGTAACAAAAACTACCAACTATTCCTAGGGATCATACTGAGTATTCAAGAAAATCTATTTCTCGTGCGCACTTAGTGTTTATTACTCTAGCACATCTGCCACAAACAAAGCCTTCTTTCTCTATTAACCCTCTTTTGGTATATTTATATATTTACATTTGATATTTATATTTTATTTTTTGTATATTGCTTATACATGTATATCTACAAATAAATGGGTATATCTATTATAAAATGTATAATCCCTATAAGCAATGGCATAATATTACATGTATGCATTTTTCTACAGTTGTGCAATATAAATACAAATAATCATGCTTGAAATAGATTAGTTAATCCCTATAAATATTTATAGAAACATAGTCTCCTCAGACCAAACATTCTCAAAGTACTCAGTTTATCGTTTCTCTAGAGATGTCTAATAACATCAACAACAATTCAACATGAGTCAGACCTAAAATCTGTGATTTATCTACAAACATATTTTGTGACCCGAAAGAAAAAAACCAGCTTCCTCTCCAAAGAAACGGTTCTACAGGTACCATTATCGTGACCAGATAAAAATAGAAAATAGGTTCAATACACTCTAGAATTGTCAAAGATATGCTTCAGTTTTTCTAAAATTGAATTATTTCATTTTATTTATTTTAAATAAAATAATGATGAATATACATGTACTTGTACATGATGATCAAAATGAATAATAATAATTCCACAGAAGGTTTAACATATGGATTCAAGTCAGGGAAAACAGTCATCATTATAAAATCACTTTATCTGTACCTTGAGGGACTTCATTTATGTTCTCAAATGTGGCAGATCTGTGGGTATTACATATGTCAATCGAACTTAACTCCGAGGGACAGGATAATGGAACACAAGCAGCAGATTCATGAACCAGCAACTAGGAAAATTCCCATAAATAAAAATCTAGATCTGTACCTAAAAAACAAACATCCAAAATACCAAATTTTCCCTCAATGTCAGTGCTCTGGAAACACTCTGACCCATTTCCAATTAACTAAGGAAAATATGTTTAAGAAACCTAAACCACAACCTAATATCCTATAACAACACACCAGAATGAGAAAACTCAAAATATTCATGAAAATGACTAGAAAAAATGGACATCTTTCAAAAGTTGAAGTAGCATGCTGCTTTCTCTTGGATTTGAAACCCAACTTCAAACTGTTGTACAATTACACGTTGCATCTTCTCAAACACTAGTTGCTGACACCACCCTATGCTTAACCAATTAGATGTTTTACTGGTCAAAACTAGACCTGCAAGAAAAATAAATAAATATTAAGCTGATTGAGACAAGTGTCTTTTTAAGGGATTCAGCCAACTGGAATGTTGGATGACCATCAGACAAAACCAAGTTACCAAGACTTTTGAAAATCAGATGATGTATGCAGAAAATAAACCAACCAGAGCACTGGATCTCTACTGGTAAAAAACAAGTCATCAAAGCAGTCGATAAATAAATGACATCACCAGGAAGTCAACCAACCAGAATGCTGGACTACTGCCAAAACAAAACATATGATCAGAACATCCAAAGACCAAGTCACATATTCCGGCAGTTAGCCAACCAAAATACTAGATCACAGACAGGAAATACAAGTGACGTCATTAAATTTATAACCAATCAGAACTTAAACCTATATCTTAAATATATATATATATATATATATATACTGTATATGCCAGCATAGAAGGCGAACATTAAATGATGATGATGATGATGATGATGATGATGATGATGATGATATACAAAGCAATTTCAGCATAAAGCTGTTGAAGCTCTCACCTGCAAAACCAGTGACAAAAAATTATCCATCATTACCTATGAGAGAAATTGCAAAACAGTCTCTCTCATTCTTCTTTTACCAATTCTTTTAAAACTTTATTGTATTAGTATTAATAGTATTAATATAACTCATTTTTACTGAACTTTCAGTTATGTATGACTTAAGAAATTCATCAAATATTTGAACATTTATTATTGTCGATCTCTGTGAAATTTATTGATCATTGGAATTTGCATGAACGTTGAATCTTTTACACATGTTTTTTCTGAACTTGCTCTTGTATGTTCAATCTCTCCTAGAATTTATTTATCTAACATTGGGAAACCAAAAGTCATTGAAACCATTTTAGTATATCAATAAATTTGGTAAAAAAAGATGTTAAAAACAATGATTCTTTTTAAGACTCAGGTGCATTTTCAACCCCACAAGCCAACACTTATGAGTGTGTGTGTACATTTACATACATACATATATATATATAAAAATAAATGTGCCCCTTTTAAAGCCTAGCCAGGCTCATGGGCCTGGTTTCCCAGTTTCTATGGCGTATGTGTTCCCCAGCTGGATGGGACGCCAGTCCATCGTAGCGTTACTCATTTTTGCCAGCTGAGTGGACTGGAGCAATGTGAAATGAAGTGTTTTGCTCAAGAGCACAACGTGTAGCCCGGTCGAGGAATCGAAACCACAATCTTACGATCATGATGCTGACACCCTAACGACTAAGCCACGTGCCTCCACATACATATTTTTAGTAGAATAATAAAGAGAAAGTATTATATATATATTATATATATATATATATATTATATATATATATATATATATATATATATATATATATGTGTGTGTGTGTATGTATGCACATATATATACAAGCATATATTCTTTTATTTGTTCAGTCATTTGATTGCAGCCGTGCTGGGGCACTGCCTTTAGTGAGCCAATTGACCCCAGGACTTATTCTTTATAAGCCTAATGCATATATATATATATCTGCATATTTATATATCCCTGTGACAGATTAAGTAAACAAAGAGAGAAATTTTCATTCGGTTTTTATTCATGTCTACTAAGAAATTATCTCTATGAGAAAAGTATTAGTCAATTTAAACAATTAGTTTTTTTATACCAAATAATTTAAAGAGATTAAAGAGTTGTTGTATCAAAGATGTAATTGTTTACATATTTTTTGTTGCAGTTACACGGAGGAGAAGAATTAGATACTTAATTATATACATTTATATACACACATGTTATTATTCTATGTTGTGATGACAAGAGACTATCTTGGACATGAAAGGGTTTCAATTGGTATGTGTTTGAGATATAATTAAGTGAATTTCAATGGTTGTAGTTTGCACTTACTTGATTGCATTGTCCATTAAAATGTTTTTGTTGATTTTTTAATTGTAATTGATGTAAGATTGAATAATTAATGCCCATGCTCATAACACAGACATTTGAATTAATTTTTAAAATCCTGCCGTCCTTTCCAGATGAGATTTTGTCTTTCTGAATCGATTCACTCTGAAGTAACTTATATATAATTGAACTAAGATTATGTATATCAGAAAGAACTGACTGACCCCCTCCCCCAAAATTTCAGGCCTTGTGCCTAGAGTAAAAAAGTATATATACATACACACACACATAGATATACATCCCTTTCCAGGGAGAAAAACTAGAAATAGTTGATAGTTTCCGTTACCTAGGTGACCAAGTCAGCAGCGGGGGCGGGTGTGCTGAAAGTGTAACTGCTAGAGTAAGAATAGCTTGGGCAAAGTTCAGAGAGCTCTTACCTCTGCTGGTGACAAAAGGCCTCTCGCACAGAGTGAAAGGCAGACTGTATGATGCGTGTGTACGAACAGCCATGCTACATGGCAGTGAAACATGGGCCGTGACTGCTGAGGATATGCGTAAGCTCGCTAGAAATGAAGCCAGTATGCTCCGATGGATGTGTAATGCCGGTACTCACACTCGGCAGAGTGTAAGTACCTTGAGAGAAAAGCTGGACCTAAGAAGCATCAGTTGTGGTGTGCAAGAGAGACGTTTGCGCTGGTATGGTCATGTGGCGAGAATGGATGAAGATAGTTGTGTGAAAAAGTGCCACACCCTAGCGGTTGAGGGAATCTGTGGAAGAGGCAGACCCAGGAAAACCTGGGACGAGGTGGTGAAGCACGACCTTCGAACTTTAGGTCTCACTGAGGAAATGACTAGAGACCGAGACCTCTGGAAGTGTGCTGTGTGCGAGAAGACCCGGCAGGACAAGTGAGTCCACAACCGTGGCCTTCTACATGGGATGGAGCCAGCCTACGTATGCATACCTTCCCTTCTTGGGACACAAAACTCTACTTGTGAATACGTGTTGAGGCAAGTGAGGATCAGAATCGAAATCGATCAATGGAAATTGCGGATGTGCTACCAGTGCCGGTGGCATGTCGAAACTCTGCTTGTGAAGACCCATTGAGGCAAGTGAGGATCAGAATCGAAATCGATCAATGGAAATCGATCAATGGAAATTGCAGATGTGTTACCAGTGCCGGTGGCATGTAAGAGAACTTTCCGTTTCGCGACCGTTGCCAGCGCCCCGTTTCGTGTCCGTTGCCAGCCTCGCCTGGCCCTCGTGCCGGTGGCACATAAAAAAGCACCATCCGTTCGTGGCCGTTTGCCAGCTCTGTCTGGCACCAGTGCGGGTGGCACGTAAAAAGCACCCACTACACTCACGGAGTGGTTGGCGTTAGGAAGGGCATCCAGCGTAGAAACACTGCCAGATTTGACTGGGCCTGATGAAGCCTTCTGGCTTCACAGACCCCAGTAGAACCGTCCAACCCATGCTAGCATGGAAAACGGACGCTAAATGATGATGATGATGATGATGATACATATATATATATATATATATATATATATATATATATATAATATATATGTATATATATGTATATATATATGTATATATATATGTATATATATATATAAATCGATATAGATATATATATACATTGGTTTATGGTATTACCTTAGGTCTCCCGTCCATAAAAGGTTTGCTTTATGACATATCATCACTCTCTAGAAACCTGTTTCCTATATATATATATATATGTGTGTGTGTTGTGGGTGTGTGTGTGGTGTGTGTGTGTGTGTGTGTGTGTCTGTATGTATGCATGTTTGTATATGCATATATACATATATATACATATATGGGTATACCCACAGTCAAATGACTGAAACAAGTAGAGGAAAGAATAAAAATATATATATATATATATATATATATATATATATAATATATCTATATATTATTATATACATATATCATCATCATTATCGCCATCGTTTAACGTACATTTTCCATGCTAGCATGGGTTGGACTGTTTGATTGAGGACTGGCAACCCAGTAGGCTGCACCAGGCTCCAATCTGATCTGGCAAGGTTTCTACAGCTGAATGCCCTTCCTAACACCAACCACTCTGAGAGTGTAGTGGGTGCATTTCACATGCCACTGGCATGGGAGCCAGTCAGGGACACTGTCATCGATATATATATGTATATATGTATATTCTCCCTGTCCTATCTTTTACTGTTTATATTTTGTACTGTTGTTACTGTCCTGTTTTTGTTACCATTTTTACCCCTCTGCAAAAAGATCTCAAATTTTATTTGATTTGCTTTTCGCAGGAATGAAAGTTTCTATCGAAGATGCGTATCGCCTTCACCTTCGAAACGCAGAGTAGATGAAACCATGGCGACTGAAGAAGGGGATTTTTCCTTGTGTTATTTGTCCTGTACTCTATTTTTTTGTTTCAGAAAAATGTCCAGTTCCTTGGTTTTGTGTTTATGTTTTCGTTTCTCATTGTGTTCGACGTTTTTTTGGAGCCTTGTACCCATATATGCATGTATATATACATGTAGATGTAGGTACGTACATATATGTATATTATATATGCATATGTTTTATTTATTAATATATATATATATATATATATATATATAATATATATATATGCATATATATGTATAGTTGAAAAATATCATTATAGGTATAAATATACCATAAACAATTATATAAAAATGGAAGAGAAAAAGATGTTGCATAAAAATTAGATTTAATACAAATTTGGATTCATTGCATACGTGCATTTCGAAGGACGATTCAAATATGTAAAAAGAAAATTATAATCATGGTAATTATAATTAAATTTATGCATTGTCATTCTCATCAGTGTGAAGAATTTTTAGGAGGACATCAAAAAAGGTTTAATAAAATAAAGTAAATTTAAATAAGATACAATAAGGGAGAATACAAAAGGGGTAATAGGGAAAAACCAGATATTTACAAGCAAGTTGTGTATATATATGCATATATATATATATATATATATATATATAGTACAAAGTAAGGTAGGGGTTGTGAATGTAACCCACTATGGGATATCAATTATCCAATATACTGTTGGTAAAGTACCCAACAGTATATTCTCATTCTTGATGTTCTCATTTATATAATTAATAATAAATAATGTAAAATTGTAATATCCATAAGTTGATGAACCAGATGAATTTGTTTCTCCATTTTCTTATTTGTATATATATATATATATATATATACATCGTCATCATCATCATCATCATCATCGTTGTTTTAACAATGACTTTTCAATTCACACAATAGTTGGTTAGAATTCATTGAGACAGATTTTCTACCGCTGGATGTCCTTCCTGTCACTACCCTTCATTTGTTTCTAAGCAGGGTAATATTCCTCACAATCAGACATGTTTTCACAGAAGATCGGAAATGAAGGACACTGCTTGCTTAAAAGTGCTTCTCATTTACCAGTAATACACGAACTCAAGGTAATGATACTTTAACACACATGCACACACACATATGCACACATGCATATGCACATACACACACATACACACATGCACACATGCACACATGCACACATGCACACACACACACACACATTTATATGGGATTTAGCTTGGAAACACTCACCCAACATACTTTGCAGTGGGAATGAACCTGAGACTATGGGGTTAGGAAGCCAACTTTTCTTATAACACAGCCAGACCTGCACCAATAGCCATGCTTACACCTGCTGCACACACACACATGCACATATATATACATATATATATAAGCAATGTTTCTATTCAACACAACATCCACATTGAGTTGGATATAAATATTGCCTTTTGATATTATTATTGCTTCTGTCACTATTAATTATACTCCACTTGACAGGGTGGTTGGTGTTAGGAAGAGCATCCAGCCATAAAAACCATGCTAAAACAGACTCAGATGTATGGTGCAGGCTTCTGCCTGGCCAGCTCTTATCAAACCGTCCAACCCATGCCAGTATGAAATAAGGACATTCAACGACGATGATGATGATGATCATCATCATCATCATCATACATACATATATATGTGTGTGTGTGTGTGTGTGTTTACATATACATATGGAATTGACTACTCATGGAATCACCTATTCTTGTAATAGATTATACCCTTCCCCAAAATCCTCGAGCTATGTGCCTACATAAGAAAGGATTATATAAATATGTATAAATATATATATATATATATATATATATATATATAAATTTCCACTCATTTCTTATTTCTATTTTTTTAATTTAATTTAATTTAATTTTTTTTTTTTTTTAATAAGAAATAAGTGGAAATTTTACCGGTGAGTGTGTTAAATTATAAGGCACAAAAAGAAAATGATTCTCTCCAGACACCAGAATACATTTATATATACATATATATATATATATATATATATATATATATATATATATATATATATATATATATATATATATATATATATTATATATAAATGTATTCTGGTGTCTGGAGAGAATCATTTTCTTTTTGTGCCTTATAATTTAACACAGTCACCGGTAAAATTTCCACTTATTTCTTATTAAAAAAAAAAAAATAAAATAAAATAAAAAAAATAGAAATAAGAAATGAGTGGAAATTTTACCGGTGAGTGTGTTAAATTATAAGGCACACAAAGAAAATAACTCTCCCCAGACACAACAGAATATGCTTCAACACATGAACTCATATAGAGAATCCTGCAAACCAAATCCAAAAACGATATATAAATGAGTATATATATATGTATGTATGTATATATATATATATACATATATATGTATGTATTTATATATGTGTGTGTATATATATATGTATGCATATATATAAATATACATATATTACATATTTATAAACGCATGTATGCATTTATATATATAATGTATATATGTATATATATATATACATATATATATATATATGTATGTATATTTATATGTATGTATATATATATCATCATCACCATCATTGTTGGACTGTTCGACTGGGGTCTGGGAAGCCAGGCTCCAATCTGATCTGGCAGTGTTTCTACAGCTGGATGCGCTTCCTAATGCCAACCACTCCAAGAGTGTAGTGGGTGCTTTTTATGTGCCACCAGCAGAGGGGCTAGAGGGGGCTGGCATTGACCACATTTGGATGGTGCTTTTACGTGCCATCAGCTCAGTAGCCAGAAGGGGCTGTCATCGACCAGGTTTGGATGATGCTTTTATGTGCCACCAGCATGAGAGCCAGTCAAGGTGGTGCTGGCATCGGCCATGTTCGGATGGTGCTTTTTATGTGCCGTTGGCACAGGAGCCAGTCAGGGTGAGGGGGCTGGCATCCACCACATTCAGATGGTGCTTTTTATGTGCCACTGCCATGGGGAGCCAGAGTGGCGGTACTGGCATCAGCCACAACCACAATTTCTTTTTGATTGTAGCTTGATTTGATTTTGATGTTGATGTACTTGACTCAATAGCTCTCCTCAAGCATGGCATGTCGCCCTACAATCCAAACATACTCTTTTGAGTGGGCTGGTTATGCAACACTAGTGTAGGATACAGCCATGAACTCACTTTATTTGCTGGGTCTTCTCAGTCACAGCATATCTCCAGAGGTCTCAGTCTTTTGTCATTGCCTCTGTGAGGCCCAAATTTCGATAATCATGCTTCACCACCTCATCCCATGTCTTCCTCGGTTTCTCTCTACCACAGGTTCCTTCCACCATTTGGGAGTGGCACTTCTTCACACAGCTCTCCTCAGCCAACCATAGTACATGACCATACCTCATCCATCCATAGTACATGACCATCTGATGCTTCTTATGTCCAACATTTCTCTCAGGGTGATTACACTCTGTCGTGTGTGCTCGCTGACATTACACGTCCAGTGGTTCATGCTAGCTTCACTTCTCTTGAGCCTGCGCATGTCTTCAGCAGTCATGGCCCATGTTTCATTGCCATGAAGCATGGCAGTTTGCACACATGCATAGTACAATCTACTTTTCACTATCTACTGTGTATATATATATATATATATACATAGGTACCATAAGGTCAGTAATTACTGCAAAGACATATTATAATTCTGTAACCTTTCCTAAGTTTTGTAATCAAGTTGTGAGTCAAAATATATTTTTGAAACATGATTGTTATTGTAAAGCATTAAATGAAATACATAATGCCATGCTTCATAGTTTTGTCACCATCAGTCTTTCTATCTCCTGCTCTTTGAAAATGATATTTAGAAGACTCAATTGAAAAATGTCATTTCTCCCATTTGATAATGTTATTAAAAATTTCCATCTTGAATATTCAGACATTCATTTCTTGGGACTAGAAAACAAAAATTTCCCAGATTTCTTTTGTTTTCTTTTTATTTTCTTGTTGTTTTTTTAAAATTTTTTTTTGTTTTTTTGCAGACTTTCACCTAATATATAAAACAAACATTCATTCCAACGTACGTACATATATGTCTACATTATGTTGAATTACATACATGTGATCATACACACACACACACACACACACACACACGCATGCACACACACAAGCACACACACATGCACACACACACACACATACATACATGCATATATACATACATACATGCACACAAAAATATATACATACATACATATATATTTTATTAGATTTACAAAAGAGAAACATGCACAATTTGGGTATTCTATTTTATTTCTTATCAAAACATTTTAAAGATTATTCTCATATCCTCACATTTATGCAGTTTATTCATTGGACTGTAGAAAACAAAAGCAGCAATACATAAGACACACTTATATACACACACGTGCACACACAAACATATATAGAAATCCAAGACAAATACAAACATTCAAAGCTAATATACATGTTGAAAACTCAGATAGAAGACGAAGATATTTACAAGTTAAGGAAATGTTTTCCATATTTGAAATGTCAAAGTTTCCAAAAGAATAAATTCTAAACTTATGAAATAGCTTTACCTTTAACTACGTTTCATTTTCGTGTATATGTATATACGGAACAGGATTTTCTGGATATTCTCTCTTTTCTCTCTTTTACTCTCTTTTACTTCTTTCAGTCATTTTGACTGCGGCCATGCTAGAGCACCGCCTTTAGTCGAGCAAATCGACCTCGGGACTTATTCTTTTGTAAGCCCAGTACTTATTCTATCGGTCTCTTTTGCCGAACCGCTAAGTGACGGGGACGTAAACACACCAGCATCAGTTGTCAAGCAATGCTAGGGGGACAAACACAGACACAAACACACACATACATATATATATATATATATATATACATATATACGACAGGCTTCTTTCAGTTTCCGTCTACCAAATCCACTCACAAGGCATTGGTCGGCCCGGGGCTATAGCAGAAGACACTTGCCCATGATGCCACGCAGTGGGACTGAAGCCGGAACCATGTGGTTGGTTAGCAAGCTACTTACCACACAGCAACTCCTGCACCTATGTGAATTTCTACATACGTTCAGCAATTTATTACAGCCACAATATATAAAAGAACACTGAATTTCATTCTACATTTAGACCCGTACAGGGTTAACTAACCAATTAGAAAATACAGCCCAATGTCCCTCAAATGATTTGTTTACCTGTTTCAGTCAGTTCACTGTGGCTCTGCTGGGGCACCACCTTTATTTGAGCATATCAACCCCAGGACTTATTCTTTGCAAGCCTAGTACTTATTCTATCAGTGTTTTTTTCCAAACTGCTAAGTTATGGGGACGTAATTACACCAGCACCGGTTGTCAAGTGATGTTGTGGGGACAACTACAGACACACAAGCATACACACACACACACACACACACACACACACACACATATATATATAAACATATATACGACTTGCTAATAGAAATTGAAAAAAATGTGGCATCTCAAGGTGATTGTAGGATCTCTAGGAATGATAGAAAAGGTACTGAAACCTATTTGAAAATGATACCAGGCTTATCATCCCTACAGGAAGTGCAAAAAATCGTGTTAACTGGAACGGCTCATGTACTGAGGAGATCCTTATCGCTGTGAAAACAACATCCATTCATGAATTTATTTATTTATCAATTTTTTAAATACATATTTTACTTGTGAATTTGCATGTGTAATCTGGGAATGCATACAATGAGCTTCTCTGCCCTGGGTGTATGGAAAACACTCGGAAAGAAATGGAAGAAAATTTGAAGAAAGAAGGAAAATTATAATAATAATAATAATAATAATAATGATAATAATAATAATGATAATAATAATAATGATATTCTGCTCAATACCACAGATTTGCTTGCCAGCTGTTTGACCTTAACCACTTCAGCATGTCCTTTGGAAGCTGACAATATGTGCATCTCTGATCACGAGCAGAAGTAGTTGGGGAGGAATTCTTTAGAGTTTGAATAATTCACCACTGGAAACGTGGATGTTTCATTCACCATCCTTAAATAACCCTTATTGAAGGACCATTTGGGTGGGATGGGCTACTTGACCTGAAGAAAATTCTAACTGGGCCCCACCTGCAAGGTCATGTGCTGTTTATCTTGATATGAGATCACCATGTTAAGCACATATGATTGCGATTCATGTACCTGGTCTACCCTTATCTGATGGGTAGTCATGATGGGTATCCTAGGCTTCATATATTTTACCCCAGTGTGTCACATTGATAGCATGCTCTGCTCTCTCACTCAATAATAATAATAATAATAATAATAATAATAATAATAATAATAATAATAATAATAATAATCATAACAATCATAATAACAATAATAATAATGATAATAATGATAATGATAATAATAATAATAATAATAATAATAATAATAATAATAATAATAATACTCTTTTACTCTTTTACTTGTTTCAGTCATTTGACTGCGGCCATGCTGGAGCACCGCCTTCAGTCGAGCAAACTGACCCCAGGACTTATTCTTTGTAAGCCTAGTACTTATTCTATCGGCCTCTTTTTCCAAACTGCTAAGTTACAGGGATGTAAACACACCAGCATCCATTGTCAAGCGATGTTGGGGCGACAAACACAGACATACACACACACACACACACACACATATATATATATATATATATATATACATATATATGACGGGCTTCTATTTCAGTTTCCATCTACCAAATCTACTCACAAGGCTTTGGTCAGCCCAAGGCTATAGTAGAAGACACTTGCCCATGGTGCCATGCAGTGGGAACGAACCCGGAACCAAGTGGTTGGTAAGCAAGCTACTTACCACACACTCCTGTGCCTAATAATAATAATAATAATAATAATAATAATAATAATAATAATGATAATAATAATAATAATAATAATGCAGTACCAGGCAGTGGTTCTCATGGCTTCTGATCTTAACTGATTGGAAGTGTTATCATGAACATTGTTTTGTCTTGGTATAAAAGATGGGCTACAGCAAATATTCCGCTAAATACCACAGATTTGCTTGTCAGTTGTTTGATCTTAACCAGTTGAGCATGTCCCTTAGTGGCTGATGATATGTGCATCTCTGATCATGAGCAGAAGCAGTGAGGGAGTATCATAGCCATGTGTTGAGAGGAATTCTTTGGGGTTTGAATAATTCACATCTGGAAACATGGGTGTTTCATTCAACATCCTTAAACAACCCTTACTCAGGGACTTTTTGAGCCGGATGGGTTACTCAACCAAAAGAAAATTCTAACTGGGCCCCACCTACAAGGTCATGTGCTGTTTATCTTGATATGAGATCATCATGTCGCGCACATATGGTTGTGATGCATGTGCCTGGTGTACCCTTATCATACGAGTAGTCATGATGGGTATACTGGGCTTCGTATATTTTACCCCAGTGTCACTTTGATGGCATGCACTGCTCTCTCACTCAAGAATAATAATAATCATCTATATTATATTTACATGCACTGATGCCAAACCTGGAAATTAAAAACATTCCAGTAGAAAAAATAATATTTGTTTATACATCTTCAGTAACATACTTGCAACTGGTGCAAAGATTACTTTAATTACACTTCTTCAAATATCATCCATTACATCTCTTTCCAAGCCATATGTTTACTCAGGACTAAACATGTAGGTAGGAATAAATGTGTACAAGCTTCAGAATTAGTAAATATTCCAGTTTGTTCATACTAATCCTAGTAGTTTATCTAATCTAAAACGTCTTCAGAATTCTTATGTGATATTTCAAAATAATAATGCCAGAAACCATATAATTTGTCAAATTTGTAAAGTGAATATAACCATTATTTTGAAAGCAAGTATTCTTACACAAAATACACTAGATCAATACAATACAAAGATAACATTTGTTGGTATTTTGAATCAATACATACACATATGAGAAACCCTATGAGAAAAGCTATGAATCTGAACTACAAAAACAAAATAAATCATCAATGAATTATTTATTTGAAAATCTCAAAGGTTTAACAGTTGAGCAGAATTCTTACGAAAAAAGCAATCAATTTTCATAATGGAGGAACTATATTAATTATATGTATAAAAATCATTTAATCAATTCGAATTGATAATTATTTTAATTATTGGTAGGGAGTCCTCTTTAAAGATTAAGAACTGTATAGATTTATTTCCTTCATACTGTAAAACCGATGTTGTTATAATAAAAAATAATTAGAAACCAATTAATGTGTTTTTTTAAATAATAATTTGTTAGTCTAGCTTCTTTAACTAATCAAACCAACATTTTGTATGCAAAAAATCAAATTAATAATAAGATTAATAAATATCCAATTTTCAGAGTTTGGGTTTTCTTATGCGTGTATCAGTTAGTGATCTAGAGTAAATTTTCTGTCTCAAAGAAAATAATTGGTTTTGAATGATATATTGAAAAGATAAAAGTGTGCTAATCTAATTCCAATTAAAATCATAATTCTGAATTTTCCAGTAAGATATATGTTGATAAGTGCTAAATAATTGGAAACCAGCAATATGAATAGAAAAAAATCTCTCTACAAAAATCACATTTGCCTTCTTTATTATAGCAGAGACGAAATCCTTTCTAGAAAATTAATACTTGTTTCTTTAGTTTCTCACTTAAAATCAGCAACCAATTTAAAACTTTTTTTTTAGATATTTTACTATTAGAATATTTCATAAATAAAATTGTCAAATAAATATTATAACCAGATGGAAGGAAAGGAACAGAATATTAATTTATGTAGTAAATGGGTGAGAAAATGCCAGAGAATATATCATTAATCCAAAAGATGAAAGGAGTTACTGTTAAAGAGAATAGAGAATTACAGATTATGTAAGGCAGAGAAAAACATTAATGACGACATGAAAAATTCCCAATAAAAATGCTATTACTGTTGTTGATGACCTGTTATTTACAAGCTACACTATTCTTAAATATATGAATAACAGTGTATATGTAAAAAGAAACAACAAATAAAAAGCCATAGTAGAAGAAAGAAAGTAGAAAGACAAGGTAAGACTACTAGAAATATTATCTCTGTGCAAGCATGTATCAATATTTTGAAATAAGAATATGTAGAACAAGATACATTAGTGGTTTTACACAGAAAGTATTGATCAGAACAAATACATATGTATGTATATACGTATAGATGTATGTATGTGGGTGTGTTTGTGCATATATGTATGTATCTATATGTATGTGTGTGCGTGTGTATATATATATATATATATATATGTGTGTGTGTGTGTATGTGACCATTCAAAATGTGACCTCGTGTGTACCGTTTGCGATTTTTTTCCCTCTGTCTTCCCTTCTCTGGATCTTTCCTTCTCCTATGTTTCCGACGAGGAGCTCCGCTCGAAACGTTAAACCCTCCTTCTTTCCTTCTTTCCTGAGCGTCCAATAATACTATATTTGTTCCACGTCCTCGCATTGTTGTGTTTTTTTGTGCTTTCTTGTTTGGATTAACTTTATATATATATATATATTATATATATATATATATGTGTGTGTGTGTGTATGTGACCATTCAAAATGTGACCTCGTGTGTACCGTTTGCGATTTTTTTCCCTCTGTCTTCCCTTCTCTGGATCTTTCCTTCTCCTATGTTTCCGACGAGGAGCTCCGCTCGAAACGTTAAACCCTCCTTCTTTCCTTCTTTCCTGAGCGTCCAATAATACTATATTTGTTCCACGTCCTCGCATTGTTGTGTTTTTTTGTGCTTTCTTGTTTGGATTAACTTTATATATATATATATATAATATATATATATATATATACATATACATATATATATTCGATGACAGGTGTCCGTGCTAGTGTAGCGATGAGAGTACCATCCGAGTGTGATCGGTGGCATGTAAAAAGCACCATCCGAGCATAATCGTTACCAGCGTCGCCTTACTGGTACTTGTGCCGGTGACATGTGAAAAACTATTCAGGCAAGGTCATTGCCAGTGCCGCTGGACTGGCTCCTGTGCAGGTGGCACATAAAAAACACGATTTGAGCAAGGCTGTTGCTAGTACCGCCTGACTGGCCCTCATGCTGGTGGCACGTAAAAGCATCCACTACACTCTCAGAGTGGTTGGTGTTAGGAAGGGGATCCAACTGTAGAAACTCTGCCAGATCAGATTGGAGACTGGTGCAACCATCTGGTTCACCAGTCCTCAGTCAAATCGTCGAGCCCATGCTAGCATGGAAAGCAGACATTAAACGATGATAAAGATGATGATGATGATGATGATATATCTATATATATAAAACTCAGCTTGTGTGTCTGTGTGTTTAACTTCCCGGCACATCTCCTCCTAGCCAACAAATCGTAGAACCACCAAAAATGGGTCACTTAAAGTTTAGGCGAATGAAAATTGAACTGCACTATTTCTGTTCCGAAATTCATCTCGCAAGTGCAAAAATCAATAATGTGTTTGTTTAGGCCTTATCCCATGCATTAAATAGGGAATTTTACTCAGTCAGCTGTTTGACGTGAACTGTGTTCACCACGCGTGCAAGCATGCGTAAATTGCATGAAATATAAAAAATCAAGATATAAAAACGAATCGCCGTAAACATTGTAGAAATTCAGCAAAGAAATGAATTTTCGGGATGTAGCCTGGAGGGTTTTTTCGTATTGGACTTTGTGCAATAACATTTTTAACGCTTTGAATTAAATGTGACCATTTTGCGTTGAGTCTGCAGTTTGAATCACATTAACCAAATTTTAGCAGGCCGGATTTTTGATCAACACGATACATCGCCAGCGACTCCCTGAAACTCTCCCTTGAAATACCTGTTGAGAAATCTATATATATAAAACTCAACTTGTGTGTCTGTGTGTGTGTCTGTGTGTTTAACTTTTGGATCTACGAAGTTTCATTATTAAGGATGGAAAGTAGTGTGTAGCAAATCTATATATATAAAGCTGAAGTTGTCTGTGTATGGCAGGTTTGGTAGCCTTCAACTAACACTATCTCCTTCGAGACCCTGCATCGCAAGTTGACTAAAATTGAGAGTATGATAGAAGAAGGCTTGCTCTTCATTCTGTAGAAGATAAAATTCAAATCGGACCATGTTAAGACCAAAAATTATTTACATCAAAAAGGTGCTTTTTTTCTATGAAAATCCCTATTTTTTACGATTTTTGACTGCTGCGTCACCATTTTCCGGTATATTTCACTTGAAGAGAATAACAAGTTGCATAATGCAAAATTTTTACTTTTCAAAAATTCCAATTCTAAAGGGTCGAAACAAACTCAAGCAACACCGGGTGATACTGCTAGTATATATATATATATATATATATATATATATATATATATATATATATACATATATATATTGTCAGTGTATCATATATCCGAAAAAAGGACGCTCTAAAGAATAGAGCAGTAATGTATCAAACATATATCTGGTCATAGAGTGACCAATGGTTTAGCATCCATAAAGCGATAGGCCTTATAGATGACTCGTCAGACTCAATGGCAGATATATATCCCTCTTCTATGATATGCATCTGCCATTGAGTCTGACAAGCCGTTTATAAGGTCAAGTGCTTCATCATCATCATCATCATCATCGTTTAACATCCGCTTTCCATGCTAGCATGGGTTGGACTATTTGACTGAGGTCTGGCGAACCAGATGGCTGCACCAGACTCCAATCTGATCTGGCAGAGTTTCTACAGCTGGATGCCCTTCCTAACGCCAACCACTCTGAGAGTGTAGTGGGTGCTTTTACGTGCCACTGGCACGAGGGCCAGTCAGGCAGTACTGGCAACGGCCATGCTCAGATGGTGCTTTTTATGTGGCACCTGCACAGGAACCAGTCCAGCGGCACTGGCAATGACTTCGCTTCATGGATGCAAAACCATAGGTCACTCTATGACTGGACATATATTTAACTGCTTGTAAATACATATATATATATATATGTATATATATACATATGTATGTATATGTGTGTGTGTTTGTGTGTGTGTGTGTACAGGTGGCAATAGAACAAATATAACAAAGAATCAACATGAAAACTTAGTGAATTAACTCTTAAAAGCCTATACTACACATAACAATATCTTGCATTAAGTTTCTATGATCTACTGGAAACAGTAACCAAATTTTCCTTAAATTTTATCCTACTCTCATGACAAAAGGAATGAGCACACTGAATGATGTAATTCTTGGTGCATTGTACCAAGCAAAAAGAAACTGGATGATCACAGCCAGAATGTCTTTGATTATAAGTCTGCTCAATCAGAGCTGATCTAGAACTAAATGCAACATTTAAAACAAACAGAATATTTAAAAACCATAAAAAATTTCTTTCAGCAAATGTGCTTTATGGAATAACTTCAACAAGATCAAATGCCAGATGTTGATGTCAAAATTACATAAGCCAAGATTTGGAGAAAATATTTGTAAGAAATGAGAAATATAGACCGTATAAAACTTATAAGGATAACTGTGGGAAGCACAGCAAAGCAAGACAAGGGAAGATTAAAGAAGTTGTGAAATCAGAAAGCTTTAGATGGTGTCAAAGCTTCTAACTTAATATAGTTATATTTCTTTAATATTGCCAAGTTCAAATATGTATTTAAACTTAATGAAAAAGAGAAATTTGAACAACTTTAGACATATTGAGCTAATGAGGAAGCCAATAGAACTACAAGAAATTTCTGCTGAATGTCTTTCAAATTATACATTCTGTTGCTGTGCTTAAAAAATGGAACCTCACTTACACTAAATTTGAAAATATATATGAGATGGTCATGAAAAGAATGTCTTTGATCACAGCTATGCCTTTGATCATGTGAAACCCATAGTATGTATGTATGTATGTATGTATGTATGTATGTATGTATGTCATTATTCAGTTTATTTCAATATTTCTTGCCAATAGAGAAAGAACCAGTTTTTGACCTAGATTCAAGGCTCCTTCATTGGAATTTCTACATCAACAACTGGGTATTTTTGTTTGTATGTAAGTATGTATGTATGTATGTATGTTTGTGCAGATTTGTTTGTTTTATGTATGTATTCTCATGCATATAGTTGCATATCTGGACATGATTATATATATTTCTGGAAAGTTTGACAGATTTTGCAGTTCCGGATCTGTAGTCTTCAAATTACTCTTCTCCTTTCTGGTTTTGAGAAGCCTAATTTCTCAAGATTGGTGTTTAGGCAGCGTGTTACATATCCCAGTACACCAAAAATTACAAGTATAAACCTGAAATTGTAATCTGGATAGAGTAACTGCAGATTTCTCGTAGTTCAGTATAATTGTTCTTTTTTTTCACAGATCTTCAGCTTTATGTTAACATCCGTTGAGCAGCTAATTTCCACAACTGTGCACAGTTTCTCTTCTCTATCCCAAATCATTATATCAAGTATGTATGTGTGTATGTATGTTGGTAGGTAGGTAACCCATGCCAGCATGGAAAGCAGACGTTAAACGATGTTGATGATAGTATATGTGTGGTATGTGGCTCTCTCTTTCACTCTCTCTCTCTCTCGATATATATACACACACCCAGACACATATATATATTTCTCCGTTGCCCACATGGGGCTAAACAGGGGACAAACAAGGATAGACAAAGGGATTAAGTTGATTACATCGACTCCAGTGCACAACTGGTACTTATTTAATTGACCTCGAAAGGATGAAAGGCAAAGCCGACCTCAATGGAATTTGAACTCAGAACTTAATAGCAGACGAAATACTGCTAAGCATTTCACCCAGCATGCTAATGATTCTACCAACTCACTGCCCTACATATATATATATATATATACAAAATCATTATGTTTATCATCACTTTTACCTTTACTTTTCCAGACTTGCATGGGTTATATGAAATTAATGGAAGCAGTTTTGCGATGGCTAGATGCTTTTCCTGACACCAGCCCTCATCTATTTCCAAAAAAGGTAATATTTTTTTTTCTCAAAATTGGACGAGCTTTCATGGAAGATTGCCAACATACAGGACTCCACTTGTAATAGCATATATTCTTTTATAGCTAACACACAAAGTGAAGACATGAAGACAGAAGGACAGAAACATTCAGGCCAATATGACAATGCAATCTTTGTCTGCCTGAGTCACTCATAAGGCTTTGAGCTATGCCAATGCCTATGATGTATATCATCATCATCATCACCATCGTTTAACATCTGTTCTCCATGCTGGCATGGGTTGAATGGTTTGACAGGAGCTGGCCAGCCGGTAAGTTATCCAACCAGGGAGTTTCCAGACTCCAATTGTCTGTTGTCACATGGTTTCTTCGGCTAGATGTCTTTTGTAACACCAACCACTTTACATAGTGTGCTCTATATATATATATCTAATATAATAAATGCAAAACCTGATTTCTGTGTGTCAGTGTGTCACACTCAGACCCCTCCCTCTTCTCTCACTATTAAATGACACTCCTACTATTCCTCATGATGGGGTAAGAGTAATAGTAGGCATAGAGACGGCGAGGGCAGTGGTGAAGATAGACAGAGAGAGGAAGAAAAAGAGATGGAGAAAAAGAAAAACAAAAAATTTAGGGGAGTTGATGATGTTTTATTAAAAGTGGTAGTGCTGATGGTGGCAGTGGAAGTAATAATAAAAGGGAAAGAAACAGTGGGTATGTAAGAGAAAGAGGGAGATGATGTACAACTTTTGTTTAATCATGTCTCTTTCACAGAAATTCCTGTGGCCAGCATACTGAACATTATTATTTTTGTTTTATTTTTTGATTTCTTTAATGCATATATATATATACACACACACACATATATAAAATACACTTTAATTGAAATAAAGTTTCCCCAGTGAATGTCAGTGTGTTACACTTTTTCAAATTTAGTAAATCCTTTCTACTGGAAGAACAAGGCCTCAAATTTTTGGGGAAGGGATTAAGTCAATTACATCGACCCCAGTACATAACTGGTACCAATTTTATTGACCCCGAAAGGATGAAAGGCAAAATCGACCTTGGCAGAATTTGAACTCAAAACCTAATGGCAGATGAAATACTGCTTAGCATTTTGCCTGGCATGCAAACAATTCTGTCAGCCTGGTATCTTAATATAATTTAATATAATATAATATGATAATATTATAAATGTGAATGTCAGTGTGTTAGTGTGTCACACTTTTTCAACTTTACTTCTAAAGGCCATAGCCCAACATATCATATTATTTTGGAATCAGGCTGACTCCGTGAGTAAATTAGAATTATTCCTGACCAAATCCGGACCCAGAATCCTAAAATTTTGGATTCCCAAATTTTCCTTACTATGATCGTTTACGGCGATTTTTTAATGTGACTTTTTGTGACAATTTTTTTGTAGAATGACGATTTTTATAAACTAAAGGCTTTCCAGGTCAAATCCAGACCCGCAATCCTGAAATTTTGGATTCCTATGTTTTCATTACAGCAATAGTTTTTGGCAATTTTTTTTTTTACATGAGATTTTTCACCAAATATGACTGTCGTTGGGATATGACTCTGAAGGAAGCAATTGCAACAAATTCTCCAAAACAAGTCAGAGATCTGTTTGCAGATCTTCCCATTCAGGGTCAGTTGCTTAAAAGCTACATATAAGCTTTTCATGCTAGCATGGGTGAGATGTATATATTAGATTTATGGAAAATAAATAAATAAGTGAGTAAACAAATAAATAAATAAATAAATAATAGAAAGAAGGGCAAATGAGTTCAGGAAAAACCAGATGACATTCTGAGTTGTGACACAATGATACTACAAAGATAAAAGATGGGCAGGATAGCAATAAAATGGATTGTAATTCTCTTATGCTAAATCCTAGAGAACCTGAAAATATTTGGATTCTATGATGGAATGCAATATTATATTACATCAAGCATTAAGTGCTAGCAATTTGATTTGGCATGCAGTAAAGAATCTATTTGGGTAGAACTTAGATAGAAGGAAGTACTTTATGGAAATAGAATTATCCAAATTGTGTTTATTGTTACTTTGATTGTCCATTTTTGTTTCATGTTTTTTTTATATATGACTTAAAGCAGAAAATAAGTTTCCATCTAGCCAAATGCATTGAATGAATCAATCCTACGATATTTGTGAATGACCTCGAATTTTAGACTGCGAGAAACACAATTTAAGTCAAAATAGAAAGATTAATGGAGAATCTTGCCTCTCACAATATAGAAACATTTCTCATGACACCAACAAACAAAATGGGAAAAGGCATTGCTCCGTAGGATAGCAAGGGAGATGCATTGGAACAGCCACTCTGACTTACAGGGCTTGCACTTGCAGACAGCAATCTCCACTCTGATAATGGTGTACAGGGATATCACTTGGAGGTCATGAATGCTGGAGGTCTCAACTGCTACAGGCTTGACCATAGACCTGTTGGAGGCCGACTGATACCTTGACAGCTTGCTGTTAGAATTTCCAGTAAATACACTGGGTGAAAATCTGTTATTGACAGGCAAGTATTCTCTTTTATTCTCTTTTACTTGTTTCAGTCATTTGACTGCAGCCATGCTGGAGCACCACCTTTATTTGAGCAAATCGACCCCAGGACTTATTCTTTGTAAGCCTAGTACTTCTTCTATTGGTCTCTTTTGCGAAACTGCTAAGTTACGGGGACATAAACACACCACCATTGGTTGTCAAATGATGTTGTGGGGACAAACACAGACACACAAACAGATACACACACATACATATATATATATATATATATATATACACATACATATATATATATATATATATATATATACATATATATATATATATATATACATATATATATATCATCATCATCATCATCATTTAGCGTCCGCTTTCCATGCTAGCATGGGTTGGACATATATATATATATATATATGTATATATATACACATACATATATATATATATATATATATAGATATAGATGTAGATATATATATGACAGGCTTCTTTCAGTTTCTGTATACCAAATCTACTCACAAGGCTTTGGTCGGCTCGAGGCTATATTAGAAGATACATGCCCAAGGTGCCACACAGTGGGAATGAAACCTGAACCATGTGGTTGGTAATCAAGCTACTTACCACACAGCCACTCCTGCACCTATATTAAACAAATTAGCTAAGAATTGATAATAACACCATGATAAAGTGGTAATTGCTATTTAAGAGATAAATTTACATTTCTGTTCCCATTTATTTCACTTTTATTATTCTATTATATCTTTTTTTTTTGTTTTTTACTTGTTTCAGCCACTAGACTGTGACCATGCTGGGGCACCGCCTTGATGAATTTTAGTTACTTTTTTTTTTTTTGGAAAGGATGGTCCTTATTCAGTCATTCTCTTTTGCTGAACTGCTAAGTTATGGGGATATAAACACACCAACACCAGTTGTCAAGCCATGGGTAGGAGACAAACGCACACACACACATTTGTATGTATATATGTATATATATATACGGATATACGACAGATTTATTTCAGTTTCTGTCTACCAAATCCACTCACAATGCTTTGGTTGGCCTGAGTTTAGAGTAGAAACTTACCCAAAGTTCCATGCAGTTGGACTGAACCCAGAACCATGTGGTTGGGAAGCAAACTTCTTATCACACAGCTATCCCTGTGCCTTAACCTCAAAATGCTTTGTTGTACATCTATGACTTGGTCAATGACACACTATTGTGTCATTTTGAATATTTTAGCACTTGAGTATTATAAAATAATTAGAATATAAAAATTAACTATGTCCACTGCGTGGCACCTTGGGCAAGTGTCTTCTACTATAGCCTCAGGTCAATCAAAGCCTTGTGAGTGGATTTGGTAGACAGAAATATATATATAAGTAATATATAAATATATGCATATATACATACATATATGTACATACCTACATATATATGTATATATACATGCATTTATGGGTACAGGACATAAAAAAAACGTTGAACACAATGGGAAACGAAAACATAACAACAAAAACATAGAAACAAACTTTTTATGAACAATGTAAAAACAGAGTACAAGACATATAACACAAGGAATATTCCCCTTCTTCAGTTGTCCCTGTTTCGTCTACTCCATGTACATATATATATATATATATAGTCTGGTGCAGCCATCTGGTTTGCCAGACCTCAGTCAAATCGTCCAACCCATGCTAGTATGGAAAGTGGACGTTAAACGATGATGATGATGATGATGATGATGATATATATGTATGTATGTGTGTTTGTTCCAACCCCCCATTGTTTGACAACCGATGCTCATGTGTTTATGTCCCTATAACTTAGCAGTTCAGCAAAAGAAACCAATAGAATAAGTAAAAGGCTTACAAAAAATAAGTCCTTGGGTCGATTTGTTCGACTAAAGGTGGTGCTCCAGCATGGCTGCAGTCAAATGACTAAAACAAGTAAAAGAATATAGCAACAGATGAGTATTTTAAATTTCTATCATGGCTCCATTCTTTAGCAATTGCTTCTGTTTTAGGCACGATATTTCAACTCCAGCTGTCTGAGGAGTTCACTTTTCCAGATAAGCCCAGCTGGATGATGGTTACAAATATTTAGATATGCACTGTAGTATGATGAGATGAAGCAGAATGAATTATGAAATAAAATAAGAAAAGAATGTGCGAGCAGAATCAGAATCAGAAAGCTTCTAAAAATAAAATTAAATTGAAGAAGCTTCAAGAAATAACAGAATCAGCATTGAAACAATTACCATTGCTAAGATATTCTGCAGTTATGAAATAAACAAGCGTGCAAGGAAGCTGTGAATAATGGTTCATGGTTATGAGGTGGAGACAATGATTTGATGTTATCAAACAAAGAAAACAGCACTACTCAAGGAAATATCAGCTTTGTGATAATGCACCAGAAATTACGGAACATTTTCAATTAATTAGTCAGGTGCTTGTTGGCATACTCATTAATTTACCAAGCCTACCCAAAATGATGTGATTTGTGTGGCTGGTGTGCAGTTCAAACATTTCTAAGTTAATATTGGCATGCATAAGAAATGTTGGGAGGGATCCTAGGATCTGATTGAAATGTTTGGATTTCAGTGAATTCTACAGAATGTATGCCAGGACACACATAATGATGATGTTAATCCAAGAAGGCGGCGAGCTGGCAGAACCGTTAGCACGGCGGGCGAATGTGTAGCCGTATTTCGTCTGCAGCTACGTTCTGAGTTCAAATTCCGCCGAGGTCGACTTTCCCTTTCATCCTTTCGGGGTCGATTAAAT
Source organism: Octopus sinensis (assembly GCF_006345805.1). Classification (NCBI taxonomy): domain Eukaryota; kingdom Metazoa; phylum Mollusca; class Cephalopoda; order Octopoda; family Octopodidae; genus Octopus; species Octopus sinensis. The sequence goes on from NW_021836141.1 coordinate 102,177, forward strand.
AAGTATCAGTTACGCACTGGGGTCGATATAATTGACTTAATCCCTTTGTCTGTCCTTGTTTGTCCCCTCTATGTTTAGCCCCCTGTGGGCAATAAAGAAATAGATGTTAATCCAAGATGTGTGTTATGCATCCTCACTCATAGCAAAAAAATAAAAATGAGAAAAAGTCTGCACAAGAAAAATTATCCAAATGGAATAGAAATATAAGGGAATTCTAATGAAAAGCAGAATGAGACTGAAGTTCTACTGTCTAAAAAGATAGCAAGACTTTGCTTTTACCTTTTGTTTTTAACAGGCTAAATTCTAGCTTGAGCGTTGAATATGAAAAAGAAATATGTCATGTGATTTGCTGATGCAAAATGCTTGTTTGTGAAGAAATACGTAAATCAGATGTAATTTACTCCATCATTGGTTCATATTGATACAGTTTCATATTGATACTCTCATAAACTGCAGACAGGATAAACAGGAATCTTGTTCTTTGCTACTCTGAGATTTTTCTTTCTTCAGTTCGTTTTCACTTTCTACCTTTTAGTCTATATTTTACAGTCGTTATTGCCATTCTATAATTTCATTTCTCTTCAACACACACACACACACACATCTGGGGATGTTGATTAAAATTTAAATTTAAATTCACATTACTAAGGACTGAGGGTTTAGTGAGATATATTAGGAAAGGAATGTTGGAGCTTGTGTAAGCAACCAGGAAAATTTATGCTGAAATACTGAGGCTGGTAGAGTTTACAAAGTTAAAAACAAAATGGAATGTAAGAAAGTAAAAGTGTTGTATGGTAAGTTTATCTTGTAAATAGAAATCATAGAAAGAGAAAATATGGTACTTGACTGAAAGATGGAGAACTAAAGAAAGAAACAAAAAGCTCTTTACAGCTGGACAAGAACCAGAAGTTAGAATAAACCTTTCTAAAGAAAACTTAATAAAAACCAGAAGAGAGTGTTAGCTTATGGAACATGAGCTGAATGAATGAAGCAAGATAGAATGCAAATAAACATGACAGGATATAAGAAGATATACTGGAAAATCCATTGGTTGTCATTGAAAATAACTGTTTTAAAATCTTATGAGACTTCTTTAAAACAGCTATCCATGTATTACAGGAACAAAGCCCAAATATACTCAAAATATAATGAAACATCAGTAAGCAAGATCAGAGATTCTGCTTTCCAATATGATAATAAAAGCAAGCTGAAAGGAAAGGAAGATTGAAAAATATTACAACTTGATCAGAGAACTGAGAAAACCCTGGAATATGCAAATAACAATTATTCATATTTTTATTGGAGTGCTAGGAATGACAGCAGTTAAGAAGAATGTAAGTCAAAACAATTGAATTGCATTTTTCGCTTTTATTTTTTAAGACTTCTCTGCTACGTTGTTGAGAGTTGAGAAGAGTTGTCACTAAATCTCAAAGCAAGAAACCATTTATGTAATCAGTGTGAAACTTTATTACAACAACAACAGCAGTAGCAGCAACAATAATGAAAATAAAAGGCATCGGATGGTTGATGCATACCCTGCATGGAGGTAAATTTTCTTTTTTAATTATTACCATCATAGGTATTTTTACTCCGGTGAAATTAAGAAATCAACTGGTAAATAAACGAAACACTTGAATCCCTCATTGTACACACACACACACACACACACACACACACACACACACACACACACGCACACACACACACACACACACACACACAGTCGTATATCTATGTATGTTTTTTATGTATGTTTGAAGATAATCAAACCAAATTTTCATCATTTCAAGCCACTCACCCAATGAGTATTTCTGCCAAATGTGGTCAAAATCCGTTCAGCTGTTTTGCAGTAATTTTGAAAACACTCAGACAAACAAACAAAGATGAGTGGTTACAACAGCCTGCTTTTGCTTATGCGTGCAGGGTAACAATAATAATAACGATAATAATAAGCTCAAGCATGATTGTGTCAGTAACAGAGTGCATTGGGATGTAACCTGAATGTATAGATTCAGTACCAAAATCTCTAATTGGGAACTTTATATACATTTATACTATGTACTGCATCATCAACCTATGAACAGGTACATATCACACCAACTCTGCGTGCCTCCTTCTCACATCTCTCTTAAAGACTAGACATATACTTTTATATGATACGAGGGACGTTCAATAAGTAATGCCTCTGACCCACTTGCAGTTGTTTGATCTAGCTGAAATTTTGCATGTGCAATTATTTATATCTCTATAGAGTAAGTGGCAAATTACAGTTCTGAATTAATTGTGGTTTCTGATTTACAGGTGTTTGAACCGAGTCAAGTGTGAAATGGAGCCTGTTGAGTGTCGAGCAGTGATCTGGTTTTTGTATTTGAAAGGACGCACACTACGGGAGACTTTTGATAAAATGAAAGTAACTTATGGTGATGATGCCCCATCATATGACCTTGTAAAACGCTGGCATCGTGAATTCAAACATGGTCGGAACTCTGTGGAAACAGCTCCCAGATCTGGTCGCCCCTTCTGCCATTGATGAGGCATCTGTCCGTCAAGTTGAGGCTGCCATTTTGGAAGATCGACGCATAATTATTTGCCAAATAGCCCATGAGGTCAAGATTAGTACCGGGTCTGTGGAAACTATCATTCATGACCATTTGCATATGCAAAAGGTGTCTGCCAGATGGATTCCCAGGCTGCTCACGCCTTTCCAGAAGCAAGAACGCGTCGAGTGCTCGAGGGTGAATTTGGAGATGTGCCAAGAAGATGAGTCAAAATTTTTCAAAAGACTGATTACACAGGATGAAACCTGGGTCCATCACGATGATCCAGAGACCAAAGCCCAGTCAATGCAGTGGAAGCACCGTGACTCACCCCCTCCAAAGAAGGCAAGGGTGCAGCCCTCCGCTGGCAAGGTCATGCTCACAGTCTTCTGGGACCAGGACGGAGTAGTGATGACAGATTTCCTGGCAAAGGGTACCACAATTGCAGGAGCCTATTATGCTTCACTTTTGAAGAAATTAAGAGAAGTTATCAAAATCAAGAGGCGGGGCAAGATCAGCAAATGCATCCTCCTCCTGCAGGACAACGCTCCGGTCCACAACTCGCTTGTCGCCATATCAGAAGCACAGGCGTATGGCTATGAACTCCTCCCCCATCCCCCTACTTTCCTTACTTTGCACCCTCTGATTTTCACCTCTTCCCAGTCATGAAGTTGTTTTTGAAAGGAAAGCGTTTCCCAGATGATGCAGCCTTGATTTCTGAAGTCACGTTCAGGTTGGAGGACCAAGCTGGGGTCTTCTACAAAAACGGTCTCCAGAGCTGCATCAAACAATGGGAGAAATGCGTAACTCTGGGTGGTTCCTATGTAGAAAAAGACTAATAACTGTGCCAAGTTTCGTTGCTCTACTGCTATGGGAAGTGGGTCAGGGACATTATTTATTGAACGCCCCTCGTATGACCCAGTCAAGTGAACACATTTCCTGCTAGAAGTTGTAGATTCCTCCTTTAAGAGTTAAAACAATCTTTCCCTATTATTCACAGCATAAAGATATGTTATTCCTTCCTGTCTGTCCTTCAAGGAGGTATTGTCTTTTTTCACATTCTATTCTTCAAACATGCAAAATTTCTCTATTTCCTGGAGCTGGTTCTAGAAGCTCATCATAATCTACAAAGTTTGCAAAAGCTGAAATACTGTTGTTCATGATACTGTTACCATTCACACAGTTTTGCAGCTTAATTTTTGTTTAACCTAATGTTTTTAGCATCAATCCTTTTTATGTTAACTCTCGTTGAACATAAGTGTTTATGCTGGAGGCTGTGTTTGTATAATTTTCAGACTGATTTTTTTTTTTTAAACTTTCATCAGTATTTGGAAATAATTAGTGGAGTATTTGTGTATGTTATTGTCACTACTACACCTCAGCTATAGCAAGTTCTTTTAGTGACTTCTGAAGCCATTTTGAACTCTAAGTAACAATAGAAAAAACTACTGGGCAAAAATATATACACAGTTAAAATCGATGTTTTGACAAACAATTTTAAAACCGTGTTAATGAGGTGAACTTTCCAATGTTTTGACATCTTTTGTATTTGTCAAATTGTAGTTGACTGTGTTTATAAATGAATCTGTTTAATTTAAATGAATCTGTTTAATTCTAACTTTTTTCTGTTTATCATTCTAAAATCTGTTTTTGTGTTCTAAACTTTGAGGTATGTATTCACTGCTGTCACCATGAGATGGCTATACCGAACCACTATAAGCTGGTAGAAACGTTAGCATTCCGGGCGAAATGCGTAGCCGTATTTCGTCTGCCATTACGTTCTGAGTTCAAATTCCACCGAGGTCGACTTTGCCTTTCATCTTTTCGGGGTCGATAAATTAAGTACCAGTTACACACTGGGGTCGACGCAATCGACTTAATCCCTTTGTCTATCCTTGTTTGTTCCCTCTGTGTTTAGCCGCTTGTGGGTAGTAAAGAAATATATACTGAGCCACTATTAAACTAATACAAGAAGTAAAGGTCTTCTAAGAGGAATGCTGTGAATCCTAGCCATGTCACAGAGCCCTAAAAATTGAGTGTTCAGAGGGGCCCATCAGCTTATATATATGGAAAACATGGAATGATGGAACACCTAAGTTACACAGAATTTGGTTCAGCAAACAACACAAAAGCAACAGTAATAACAATATTAATGCTTTCTGATGTTAGCACAAGGTCAGCAATTTTTATGCCATTCTGTGTGACCGGTACTTTATTAATAGTGATGATGATTTTGACGATGATGGTGGTGGTGGTGGTGGTGGAAATAATCATTCTTTCTAACTTTAGGATAAAGCCAGCAAGTTCAAGGGAAGAGGATGTCAATTGCATCGACCCCTGTACTGAACTGGTATTTATCTATTCAACCCCGAAAGGATGGGAAGTTGACCCTGGCAAACGTAAATTCAGATTGTAAAGAGTTGGAAGAAATGCAGTTAAGAATTGTCTCTGACATGCTAAAGATTCTGGCAGCTTTGTCAACTTAGATGATTTCAAATTTTGGCCCAAGGGCAAGTGGCATAGTTGATTACTTTGATTCCAGTACGTACTAGTATTCTATTTTATCGACCTCAAAAAGATGAATGCAAAAGCTTTCCTGATGGAAACTGAACTCAGAATGTAATGAGCCGTAAGATGTTGCTAAGCATTTTGACCAACACACCGCCAGCTCACTGCTTTACAACAACAAGAACTACTTCTACCACCTCCACAACCACTACTACTACTACTACCACCACCACCACTACTGCTACTACTACTACTACTACTACTACTACCACCCCACCACCACTACTACTACAATAGTAATATTCCTATTATAGCCTGAAGGACTGAAATTTTGGAGGAGCTGGCTAATCAGTTATGTCGATCCCAGTACTCAGGTGGTACTTGTTTTATCAACCCTACAACAATGAATAATGGAGTGCACCAGAACAGCAAGAACCCAAGCAATAACGTATCTATTCCTTCTTAATACTTTCTGGTAGATTCAAAAGCGATTATATGATTACTGTTATTTTCAGTTATCGAAGAACATTTCTTCCCTTTGATTATGTGAGTTTATAACACTCTTCACCGGTGTAAGAAGACTTTGAGATACCACGATGTTTTGGCCTTGTTGCAGATCTCCTCAAAGCTACAACACTGGATCTATGAATCTGCCAAGAGCCCGACATTTTGTTTATAGAAAACAGCAAGCAAATTATTGCTGATGAGTGTTGATAGCTGCCAAATAGATTGTAATTTATAGGGAGCACACAAAACTGTGAGAATCCCAACAGAAATTTATTTGTTCTAACACATTCTTACAGATACGAACGTAAATATCTGAACACTGCTATGTTTCGTCATCAGGAACCCCTCCTTCCTTTAGACGATGTTTGTTCACAAAACACACAATTCTAGATCGACTAGATAGATTCTATGAAAGAGTCATACATCTAGGTTGAAACATCATGGTGTTTTAAATTCCTTTTATGCTGGCAAACTGCAACTGTTATGAACAAACATCGACTAAAAAAAGGAGGTTTTCTCTGATGATGGAAAGAAAAACAGCGATCAGAAAAATGGAATTGCTTCAGCAAGTCTATCAATTATTCCCACAAAATTTAAACGTTCAACTAATATGCCATTCTAGTTCTCCATAGATACCAATGAAAATATCTTTCTAGATATTTAAACAAATCCAATTGCCTTTTCGCGAATGATGCGTAAATGGCTCTTAGACTGAAAGCACTGTGTCTACTTCTACTTACAAGTCTGGGATGTTATCTGAATCAATGACAAAGGTTCATACCTAGAAATCCCGATCACCACATTACGGTCACTTTGCTCAAACTTCCTTGTCATTGCTCAGAAAGGGCACCAAGTTTTGGTTTCTCAGATGGCCACCACATCTATGTCTATGTTTTGCCGACGATATCAAACTGGTCGCTCCTCGCGGTAATATAGAGGATCTTCGTCGATGCCTCCACCAAATTTGGAAGTGGTCTAACGATTGGGACCTGTGTCTGAACGTGTCAAAGTGCTTTCATCTGCCTGTCGGCTCTACTCCTGCAACTCAACTTGATTTCGAGCCGGGTCGTCTGCTGCTGGAGAGGACCGATCAGGTAAAGGACCTGGGTATCTTGGTGGATTCCTCCTTTTCGCCTTCGGCCCAGTGCGTCCATGCTGCCAACAAAGCACGCGGAATTCTGTTCTTGATTCGACGGTCATTCGGAATGCTCACAGCAGCCATATTCCTACCACTCTATGTCACGCTGGTGAGACCCATATTGGAGTATGGGATTCAAGCCTCTTCTCCTTATCTCCTCAAAGACATACAGCATCTCGAAAGAGTCCAGAAGCTGGCTACCCGCATGGTTCATGGTCTCAAAAATTTGTCCTACGAAGAAAGCTGAGGACGCTCGACCTTTATTCTCTTGAAAAACGCCGCCGCCGTGGTGATCTCATTCTCGCCCACACATCATAAGCGGAAAGTGTAACCTCTCGAAAGAGCTGTTCTTCACTCCTGCTCCAGAGCGTCGGCTGCGGGGTCATTCCGAAAAGCTCTACCTGCGACGATTTCATCTCAATCGAAGGAGAGGAGCTTTCTCCGTCCGGGTTGCGGATCCGTGGAACAAGCTGCCAGACGAGATGGTGAAGATGCCGACGACCGCTTTGTTCAAAGCCTCCCTGGACCTCAAGTGGTCTGAACTCTTTACATGAACACCACCCTGTACTTAAGTCCATGTCCCCCTACATGGCCTTGCTATTTGCTTTTGAGCCAAATTAACTAACTAACTAACTAACTAACTAACCACATTTCGTCTCATCCTTTTTTCCATCTGAGAACTGTGTAGACAAGTAATTATTTGTGTGCTGTTGCAGATATTCAAGTTATTGACGTTTTTGTTATTTCATTTGTTTTGGTTGTGTTTGTTGCTGTTACAATTGCAGGTGTGGTGGTTGGTGTTTATAATTTGATGGAGATTTTTTTTTGTGATTTCAAAGTTGCCTGTACTTTTTCATGTAGTTGCATTTGCTTTCGTTGTTACTTTCCTTTCTTTTATTGCAGTTGTTTTGATGCTTTAGATTTATTTCTTTGTTTATGGAAATTGTGAAATCATTATGTAGAATCTTCGTCCTGATATTATTTAAGGCGGTTTAAAGAACGAGTACTTACTTGCTTACCCCTTGTTGGATACCCCTTGTTGTTTGAATGAATAGAGAAATAACACATATATTACACACAATCACTTTTTTAAAAAATGGGCGGATTTGATAACTGACATTGTTTAAATTGCGAATAAATGACTGCATGAAGTCATTTTTAATAACGTAAACACATAAAACAGGGACTCACAAATAGTATAAAATGAAACATTGTAAATCAAAACCAATGCAACAAATACAGCAATCAGGATCAACAATACAACCTTCTCTAAAACTATATCAAACCACCAAGAGTTTATTAGGAAATTCAGAGTCGGTATCTTTCAACAGAAAGATCAGATGTGCTGTCCTCTGAAAATATTTAACCAACAACTTAAAGAACTGCTTAACACTACTAGTGTCTTTCAAAATAGAATAGAGTTAAAAAAGAAAAACAATGGACCGAGGATCTAGTATCTAAGCCTCTATTTGGTCTTTCGAGTTACTAGAAACAGCAGCCAAATTTCTCGACAATTACACTTAACCATCTTTGAAAAAGAAGAGTATATGAGGCATCAAGTGCTCAAGCAACAATGTCTAAAAGAAGATGGATAATCATGGATGGAATGACTTAAGCGATAAATATGCATATTCAGCACTGATCAGTGCTAAAATAACAAAAAAAAAAAAGAATCTAAAATATAGTTGAGATATACTTCACAATCATACACAAACGGCATAAAAAAGTATGTCAGACGAAATTTATATTTGCAACACATTAACAAATTTATATATATTTAAAATAAACAATAATAGGAATAAAGTAGCTCATAAGAAGAACACCCACTGAAAATACCACAAAAGAACTGATCATGCACAGAAAAGATAAACTTCTACAAACCAATGAAAGCTCGTTAAATGAAAACACAGCATGCAAAACACCTGAGCATTCACAACACAATGAAAATAAAAGAGCAAAAATTGGTACATATAGCAGATGATTTCGCAAACCACAGTGAAAAATAGCATAGCAGAACCAAATATGCACGGAAATGACAAAATATACACTGACAAAAGAAAGACTGTCACACTAGTACATTTAAAAACCAAAATTGTGGCTCAAAAACAACGAAAGCTTCTATGACAACAGCATAGGTGAAGGCGTAATGGTCCAGTGGTTAGGGCAGCGGACTCGCGGTCGTAAGAACGCGGTTTCGATTCCCAGACCGGGCATTGTGAGTGTTTATTGAGCAATAACACATAAGCTCCGCGACTTTGTAAACATGTCCGCGGGTGTTAGACAGGTGGAGTTTGAAAAGGTGCTCAGAGTTATTGTTAGTGAGATGGTTAATAATTATATGGGTGTCTGCCAAGTCAGTTGCCAGACGTCGGATTTTCAATGTATCCATGCCCAGGGAAGTAAGGCGTTCAGAATATAGCAAATGGATGGAGGGTATTCTCTTGGTTGCATGTCGCTGAACGGTTTCCCGATTATTAATATCCTGGGTAAGATAGGGGTCCAGACCTGATTGCAATAAAGATCTATAGTGTACAGGATCTCTCCTCTTTATTTCGAGTTACAGCTTGATGTTATCTGCATATTTCAGCACTGACGTTTTTTTTAAGTTGGCATCTATGTCATTAATATATGCAACAAATAAAAGGGGGCCAAGAAAAGATCCCTGCGGTACACCAGATGTCATCTCATAGGGTGGAGAGTGCCGTCCTAGAATTGTGATAACCTCTTTTCGATCGATAATGAAGGACTTCAACCATTTATAGAGATCATCTCTTATACCCATTGCGGAGAATTTCACCATAAGTCTTTTGTGTGGCACAGAATTAAAAGCCTTAGCAAAGTCCAGGTAAACAACATCCACCCAGGAGCCGCCATCAGTGATTCGGGTAATGTCCTCAAGAAATTCGAGCAGCTGGAGTTAGAAATAAATCCAAATTGTGACGGCTGGATGAGGCTGTGAGACTTCCAGAAGTTCCAGAGGGTTTCTATGACACAGGATTCCATTAGTTTGGTGATGCAGTTAGTAAGACTGACGGGGCGATAGTTGACAGGTGATGTGCTGTCACCGTTTTTGAACAAAGGGATAACACTGGCAGTTTTCCACTGCTCTGGAGTAACATCGTTGTCAAAACAGAAGTGAAAGAATAATTTGGTTCAGAAGAAAGTACCCACCACGTTTGAGAAGTAGGTAGGTAACACCATCGAAACCAGGAGAGGCATAGTTACGTTTATTCCTAAGGTGACGTTGTAGCATTGCTGGCGTAAATTTCATAGTAGTTATAGAGTCCGGTGTCAGAAGTGATGGAGATGGAACATTTTGATATTCAACAGTATGTATGTGTTTATGTGTAAAAGGTTCTTCTTGAATATGCATTGCTGTCAAATGCTGTTATAAATTACGTTTTAAAATTTACATCATTATACTTTTAGTAATTTTTTTAGTTCTTTTATTGGTAAAGAAGTTATTCATGTCCAGGGAGTTGTGGATGTTGAGAATACGCATTGCTTCAGACCCTACTTGTAAGTATTTGTCTTAGTGCTGTGTCGTAACGATATGTAGATCGTTAACGTCTTGTTATTTATCGAATCACTATGTTTATCTTTTGTATATTGGTACATTACTGACATTGGTTTC